>NC_036640.1:4500293-4762262 GCF_002806865.2 Cucurbita pepo subsp. pepo | reverse complement strand
CCGATGACTTCCTCCATGGTCATCACCTTTAAATCGGCAAATTGCTCTATTGCCGATGCGATATGAAGAAACTTAGGAGGTACTGAGCGGAGGAATTTTTTCACCAAGTATGCCTCTTCAAACTTGTCTCCAAAAGTACGTATTTTATTAACGACTTCTGTCAGCCTTGTTGCATAATCATCAATAGTCTCGGACTCCTTCATATTCATAATTTCAAACTCAATCTTCAGAGTTTGGATCTTTGCCTCCTTTACACGTTCACCACCGACATGAATAGTTTTTAACGTCTGCCATGCTTCTTTTGCTGTCTCTTTCTCTGCTAACAAAAACAACATCTCCTCAGGGATTGCTTGATAGATAGCTGCTAAGGCCATTTGATCTTTCCTTTCATCAAGACTATCAAGAGACTCGGTTGATTCGATTGCATCCCACACCCCTTGAGCACGCAAATAGACTTTCATCTTCATAGCCCATGCTGAGTAGTTGGTTTTCGATAACGTCGGGTATTGGAGTGTTACCATACCTTCCTTTGTTGCAAACTTCGACGACTCTCCTCTCTCTCCAGTGTTGCTCGGCATGATCTTTGGCATGTAACCTGGCTCTGATACCAAATGTTAGAAAACACTCATACAACTAAGAGAGGCAATAAACCAACTTACTCATTATTCAACTTGTTACAGAATACATATATATAGACAGAATAGCCACACTAACCGCTAGTAACTACCCTTAACCGCTAGTAACTACCCTTAACCGACATAATTTGAAATATAAACAGTAAATACAAATAAATTACGGTTAATACAAGATTAAATAAACTAACAGTCATGACGGCCGTCTATCTCCTCAACTAGTCGTCAACGCAAAGCCTCGACGGGAAGGCGCCACACGAGGTCTGATACAACAAGAAGCCTGCAGTACATCATCTCCGAGTGCTCGGCTGCGTCGCGTACATGAAGATCACGCTTCCGTACCTTGCCAAGCTCAATCCCAGGGGGCTGAAGATCATCTTCATCGGCTACGAACCCGGGAGCATGGCGTATAGGCTCAATGATCTTGCGGGGCCAGAGCTCACGTGTCGCGCGACATCGTCTTCGACGAGAACACCTTTTGGCGGTGGAACGATGTGGCTGCAGTGGACTAGAACCTAAAACAATTTACGGTGGAGTACCTCGTCAGGACACCTTGCCATAGGGCTCAAATGGGTGTTCAAACTGAAGCGTAACGAAGAGGGAGAAGTTGTGAAGCACAAGACCCATCTGGTGGCGAAGGGCTACGTCAAGAAGCAGGGGGTGGACTTCGAAGAGGTGTTCACGCCGGTGGTAAGGTTGGAATCTGTCTGCTTGTTGCTGGCGATCGCAGCACATCACTCCTGGGAGGTCCACCACAAGGACGGAAGTTAGCTTTCCTCAACGGAGAGCTAAAGGAGACCGTCTACGTTCGACAATCACCTGGCTTCATCGACAACGACAACCCCAGTAAGGTACTGCATATGCAGAAGGTGCTCTACGGGTTTTAACAACCCCGACAAGGTACTGCGTATGCAGAAGAGGATAATATCTGCTAGCAGTGGATCTGAGTCGTTACAAATGGTATCAGAGCCAGACACCGTACGATGTGTCAACCTTCTCGCTGTTCCCCGAAGGGGGGTAGACACGAGACGGTGTGCCAGTAAGGACGCTGGGCCCCAAAGGGGGGTGGATTTGGGGGGTGGTCCCACATCGATTGGAGGAAGGAAAGAGTGCTGTTAGATAAAACCTGAGTTTTTCCTTATTTAGATTCACACGATTTCATTAGTTCTCCGTTTGACCATTTGACAAACACGTCGAATGTATTAACAAAGTTTTAGACGGCAATTTTGTAGGAACTGATACAAATTTAGTTGGCCACTCTCGAGCCATTTTTAGGATAAGTTATATTTAAATAGGAAATCTGTTCAGAAGATTTCAGAACCTGATTTTGAAGGGCAGTCAAAATTTCAGCCATTCTCTCTCTTTGTTGTTTTAGGTGTTTTATTTTTTTCCAACAACTTCCCGTCAACGATTTCCTCTCACCGAAAAGAAAAAGATTTCCCTGGGCAATTATCGAAAAACAACAAGTGTCAGCGAGGACGCTGAGCCCCGAAGGGGGGTGGATTATGATGTCCCACATTGGTTGGGGAGGAGAACAAACCACCATTTATAAGGGTGTGGAAACCTTCCCCTATGAGACGCATTTTAAAGCCTTGAGGGGAAGCCCGAAAGGGAAAGCCCAAAGAGGACAATATCTGCTAACGGTGGATCTATGTCGTTACTGATACCTTTCATCACTTATATAACCTCTGGAACAGTACCCAGACTCGTGCCCCTTGAATTTGAATTTGGTTTTGGACGGTGGTGTGAACACCACTTCTTTCTTGTGACAATCTATGCTAGCATGATTTTTCGCTAACCAATCCATTCCCAAATTACATCTTACACATACATATCAAGTACTATCAAGTCTACTTCTATTTTAACTCCTGATACTAATACATGACTATCCTTTACTCTATAAGCAGCAATCATATTCATTCCTGTCCGCCTACATAAAATCCATGCAATAAAGGCTCTAATACAAACTTTGTTTGACTAACAAAAACAGTAAATAAAGGAATGCGTAGATCTTGAGTCAAACAATGTCAAAGCAAGGTGCCCAAAGAACAGATAGGGTACTTGTCACCGTTGTATCAGGGTTTCCAGTATCCTTGCTGGCAGAGGCATAAGCTCTTGCTAGCGGACGATTCTGATGAGGGTTGTTCGCGATGCGTAATGGTTTCTGTTGATTTCCAACATCAGTAGTACGACTTCCAGAACAGTCCTTAGCTAAATGCCCTTCTTTTCCACATCGAAAACAGGCTCCAGATTGAGCCAAACACTGACCCCAATGATTCTTGCCGCAATCCTTACACTTGGGCCTACTCTCTGACCTGTTCTCACTGCCCTGTTGTTCACGCCTATAATCCAGGCGCTGTCTATCGGATCGTCTCTGTGTTTGTACGATAATTCATTTCGGTCAGTCTGGTCGTGGCGTCGCTTTTGTCCCACTAGTGATGAAGGGGGTTCACGTGAACTATCAGGTCCTTCCATAGCCTTAGCTGCTCTCAGGGCGGCAGCGTAAGTGGTAGGCGAAATCGCCTCAACAGTGTTACGAATCTTCGTATCTAACCCCAGTACAAATCGTCGAGCTGTCTTGTAGTCCGTGTTCACTAATTCTGGAGCAAAACGCTTCAGCTTAGAAAATTACCTAGCATAGGTAGTAACAGTACGCCCCCTCTAACTCAATTGGGTAAACTTCTACTGCTTTCATAACTGGACATCCTTTGGGTAATATTGTTTAGAGAAGGCATCCTTGAACTCCACCCACGAGACTGCACCACCCTCGGGACTAATAAGGTCGCGGGTGGCCTGCCACCACAATTCCGCATCATCATGCAGCATAAACATAGCACACTCCACCCTATGGGCCTTAGGGCAGTTGGTCAACACAAATACTGACACAATGGACCTCAACCACATCTGTGCCACCGTTGGATCTTCAGATGCTCCCTTAAAAAGTTCGAGGGTCACCCCTCTTGAAATCTCGCAAGTACCTAGCCTCCATAGTTGATGTAGAAGCATTTGCTTGCTGGTTGGCAGTCAAATTTTGAATCACAGTTTGTAATGCATTTACTAGGGCAGCTGTAGGATCCGATGCGGCTTGAGGTGTCGCTGGTGGCGAAATAGGTTGCTCTACAAAATCCTCTCGTCTCCCATTACGTACCCTTCCTCTTCTCTACCCCTAAGTAGGGGTCGTCCCCTAAGACCTCCTCCTTGAGTTCTAGGTGGCATCTAAACAGTGCACGTAACTACTAAATCACATACTTATCTAATAGATTCTATAAACATTCGTAGTCATACAAATCACTCATACATTCAACTATAGCATCATCATAACCGCTAGCAGTACATGGCATACCATAAATCATGCCAACATATAACACATGGATATCATATCATTCACCACAAAATACACATTCACTACTGCATACATCATTTAACTAAAAAGCTTCACTTCTTAAAAAAAAAAAAAAAAAGCATACCTGACGGTGACGGCACGTTTGCTGGAGGACCATGGAAGTACGTTAGGCCTACATCGCAAGCCAATCTACAAGATCTATAACCTAGAGCTCTGATACCAACTATAACGTCACTAATTAAGTTTAAAAAATTAAAGGGGTTATATCGTCTAGTTACTATCTCAATTAGTAAAGAGCACTTACTCGTTTGATTGCTATCTCAATTAGTTCAAACTCTAAAAAAATTAAAGGCTTAAGCTTAAAATGGTAGGTTGAGTCCACAAGAAATATGTAATAAAAAATATACAAATTAAGGAAATGACATGGTTTATACAAATTAAGGAAATGACATGGTTGATCATAAAGGAATGCACAAAAATGAATTTTCTAATACCAATTTAAATAAATATTCGAGTTTTACAAAGTTAAAAAGGCATAATAATAATAATAATAAAATCTCAATTTGAAGATTTATTTGGTAATATTTGGTTGACAATAAATACTTTAAAAGAAAAATACAAATTAAGAAAATGAGATGGTTGATCCAAGAGTATAGATTATATTTAAATAAATATTCGAGTTTTACAAAGTTAAAAAGGCATAATAATAATGGAATCGCAATTTGAAGATTTACTTGGTAATAATTGGGTCGACGATAAATACTTTAAAAGAAAAATATAAATTAAGGAAATGAGATAGTTGATTCATAGTATAGGTTATACTCTAAAGAAAGGTACGAAAATGAATTTTCTAATACCAATTTAAATAAATGTCGGACTTTGGAAACACAATATATTTTAAAGAAATATGTAATTAAAAATATAAATTAATTTGTTAATAGCAATTTAAATAAATATTTGAATTTTTAAGTTAAAAAAGGTATGATAATAATGGAACTCACTTTAGTGATTTATTTGGTAAATCAGCCACCAATCATTTCCTTCCCGTGACAACCCCACGTAGGTCGCTCGTGAGTTTTGGTCAAACATTGACTACGCACGTGCAAAAGAAAACGGATTTGACTTTCTTTTTCGAAAATCTACTGCTTTTGACTTCTTGAGTTGTTTTAATGAAAAATATATGGATTAATCTTAAAAATTCGAAAGTTTAAAAATTAAAACCTTAAATTTAAAAGTTAGACTAAATATGTCATTTAATTAAAAAAAAAGATAAATATCAATTTATATATAAAAAAACGTGGACGTTTTTTAATTAAAACCTCAAATTTAATAATTGAATTGAACTAAGTTATATAAATTAATCATTTTAGTAATAATTTGTCCAACTAAAAAAACACAAAACCATTTTTAAAAAATTCTTCAAATATAGTAAGAGCAAATCATTATACAATTTAAAAAAAAAAAATAGAAGAAGATAAAGAGATGAAAAACTACTCAAATTGAATAAAAATTCTATTAATTGTTTAATTAATTCTCAAATTTCTCTATAATTTACATTATTTTTTATAGTAAAAAAAGTAATATATATAATTGTAATGAAAGTTTAGTTTATTTTTATTCAATTACTGTTATTATAGTAACATATTTGTCCTTCTCATATATCATAAATTGATTTTATCTGTGTTTCCTCCTATATTTTGTTAATTTGTGGTTAAATTGGTTGGTTATTTTCATAATTTGTTTTTTTTATTTTGTTACTTTGTTTAACAAACCAAAAAGAATTGCCCCATCCCAAAAAAAATAATTTGAAGTTTATAATATTTAATTTAAGTAAGTAAAAAAATAAAATAATAAGTTTAAGTTTAAGGATTAAATTGAACAGAATACGTTGGACTGTTTTAATGAATGCGAGAGGGGGAAGGGTCAGTTTTATTTTCCTAATCAGCTATGAATTGGGCGCCTCTAATTTTGCATATAAACAGTGCTCTTCTTCTTCACATAATTATCACACCCGCAATTAATTCCCATCTTCTATTTTCTCTCTGCTTTTTTAATTTCTCCACCAATGCCTGACCGGATCTCCGCTCGTGCACAGGAAGTTTCCGCCGTCGTCGCCATAGAACAGGAACAAGTTGCGCCGTCTGGTTCCGATGTTCCGACTCCTCAAGTGACGAAAATGTCGTGGCAGAATCTCCGGCGACACGACTCCTTGTATTTAGAGTCTCGTAAACTCCATGGTCGCGCTCACTCCGAGGACGACGTCGGTCTCTTCTTTTCTCTCCTCTTTTCTTCTTTTTCAGTTCCATATGTTCATAATAATTTAAAATCAAATTGGCAGAAGAAGAAATGGAGTGTCATATTACAACTAGCATTCCAGAGCATCGGAGTAGTGTACGGAGACATCGGAACCTCGCCGCTCTACGTGTACGCCGGCATCTTTCCGGAGGGAATCAAGCACGAGGACGACGTTTTAGGAGCGATGTCTTTGATCTTCTACACCCTAACTCTCATTCCAGTCATCAAATACGTGTTCATCGTCCTCAGAGCCAACGACAACGGCGATGGTAAAATCCTCATTCAATTCTTCTGTGATTCGGAATCGGAATCGGATTTTGGTTTTGGTTTTGATTTTGATTTTGATTTCGATTTTGATTTTGATTTTGATTTCGATTTTGATTTTGATTTTGATTTCGATTTTGATTTTGATTTTGATTTTGATTTTCCAGGCGGAACCTTCGCACTGTACTCTCTGATTTGCCGGTACGCGAAAGTAGGGCTGATTCCAAACGCAGAGATGGAGGATGGAGAGGTGTCCAATTACCAATTGAATTTGCCGAATCGGAGACAGAAGAGAGCTTCGAGGATTCAGTCGGCGCTGGAGAACAGCCATTTTGCGAAGGTCTTTCTTCTCTTTGCGACGATGCTCGGAACCGCCATGGTTATCGGCGACGGCGTCCTCACCCCTTGTATCTCAGGTCCCCCTTTCCCCCCCTTTTTTTTTCCCTCTAAATTACAAATTAATTGCAATATTATTTTTAACATTTTATGAATTAAATAGATTAATTTTGAATTGTTTTACTTCAGTTTTATCTGCTGTGGGAGGGATCACGGAGGCAACCCCTGCAATGACAGAAGGTAAATTCACACCCTTTATTTATTTATTTATTTATTTATTTATTTATTTACTGTATCTTTTTATAATTATCACACAGACCAAACTATTTATTTATTTATTTTATAAACTGTAAATCAAAATAAATCAATTGTATAAAATTAATGTTTTTTTTTTTTTTAAATAGAAATAATTAAAACAGATAGAGAGTGACACATATTCCGTAATTTTATTTAAAATATTTCTAAGCAAAGTGTAAAGGAAAAAGATTCCATTTTATTTTAATACAATTCATTATTTATACCAATTGTGTCTGATTTTACAACAAATTAGTTTTTTATTTCTTATTTTCAAAAGATAAATTTGGTATTTGATAATTTCAATTTTGACTTGATTGATTCATCCGGAACAAAACTATTCAGAGTCATAAACCAAAAATGATATTGCAGGAAGGATTGTTGGGGCATCAGTAGTCATCTTGGTGTTTCTGTTCATGGCTCAAAGATTAGGAACCGACAAAGTTGGCTACACTTTTGCCCCAATCATCTTCATTTGGTTTGCTTTCATTGCTGCAATCGGTGTTTACAACTTTTTCAAATACGACCCAACTGTGATCAAGGCCTTAAATCCCGCCTACATTATTTATTATTTCCAAAGGAACAAAAAGGACGCTTGGATTTCTCTCGGCGGCGTTGTTCTTTGCATTACAGGTTCTTAAATCTTCTTATACTCTTTACCCTTACAATTTTTCATCAACAACAGACCCCACAATCTTTATAACTACACGACAAATACAGGAGCAGAAGCATTGTTCGCCGACGTCGGCCATTTCAGCGTCCGATCGATCCAGCTGAGCATGTCCCTAGTGACCTACCCAGCTCTGATCTGCGTTTATGCAGGCCAATCCTCGTTTCTTCGCAAGCATAGTGATCTAGTTTCACACACATTCTACAAGTCCACTCCTGGTATAAACATTCACAAAGTTCATACGATTTCATCCCAATAATTAACTCAACTATATCATCCTATGCGTATGATTGGCAGGAAGTTTGTATTGGCCAATGTTTGTGGTGGCAGTTTTAGCATCAATCATAGCAAGCCAAGCCATGATCTCAGGAACTTTCTCTATAATTCAGCAGTCACTTTCACTTGGATGCTTCCCAAGAGTTAGAGTGATTCATACTTCTGCTAAGCATGAAGGCCAAGTTTATGTTCCTGAGATCAATTACCTTCTCATGTTGGCTTGTGTTTGTGTTACTTTGGTCTTCAAGAACACTGCAAAGATCGGCAATGCATACGGTAACTTACTCGCTCAAACTAACCCAACTCAACTCAACTCGACAAACACTGACTAAATAAAGAATTTTGCTCTAAACAGGAATAGCAGTGGTGTTTGTGATGACACTCACGTCCTCCTTCCTAGTATTGATAATGGTAATGATATGGAAAACNGGGATTGTGTCGTCGGCAGTGGCGGCACATCAGATTAGGGTTTTCGTGAGGGTTTGGGCGGAGAAGACGTAGAATCGGGTCAGGTTTCAGCCTATGAACTGGTCCACGGACGAACACGGGCCCTGTGCGTTTCGGCCCAACACGGACGTGCGTTGCAGCCTTGGTCTCGGCTCCACACGCGTGCTCTCGGCTCAGCTTGACGTGTACGGTGGCTCGGCTCTGTCAAATCCCGCGGCTCGGCTTAGCAGCTTAGTTGGTCGGCTTGGTAGCTCGGCTTGGTGGCTCAGTATCACTATAATATATCGATTCCATGGTTTTTGGCCTTCCGAAGCCGTTTCTACCCTTAGTTTTATCATTTGAGGTTAGTATGGTTCCTAACCGTTAAAGATAGATTTGAGTCAGGGTTTATTTTGATAAATAGCATGAGATTTAGCTATGGTATGTTATGAAAGGTTCGTAAGTTTTTATTTGGTTATTATAGAACACATTTAACCGTTAGGATTAGCTTATTGTGAGTGACTTCGGCCAAGGCCATCGAGGTAAGTGACCTTACTGTTGGAGTTAGTTTAACGTGTTGTATGATGGTGCGTGCCCTGTGGCCCCTACATGCACCATGTTTTATTATGTGATATGACTATATGATGTATTAATTATGTGACTGTTTATGCTATGAAACGTAATGGATTATGTTGACTGTTGACTGTTTATGTTATGTGAAGTTATGAATGATATGTTAGTAATATATGCCATGAAAATGTTGATCGATGCCATGGATACACGTAGTATTATCGAGTCATGTCATGAGATGTTTATGGAACTGGAATGTACTTTCATGTTATGTAATATGTCATGTAATGTAAGTTATGTGAGATGCCATGTAATGTAAGAAACGTATATGCGATNTCATGTAATGTAAGTTATGTGAGATGCCATGTAATGTAAGAAACGTATATGCGATATTAGCACTGCTTATGTAATGTCATGTTAGATATGTTAAGGGACCTCATGCATATATGTATGTCAGGTGCATCGGGATTCTTCCCCTTTATGTTACGAAATAATGAAATACAATATTTATGTTCGCCATGATATCATGCGGGTCCTTTTCTGTTCTGTGGTGTCCGGCGAAGTGTAACACGTGTGCCCGACCAAGTCAGGCCCAGGGATATGTATACGAGCCTGCCTTGTGGGTCCATGTACGCGTACATGGGCCGTGTGTGAAGGAGTACCACACACCCAACCCTACCTGGAATAGAAAAGCACCCAACGCTATGTAAAGTTTATGAAAAGTTAGGTCCCGCTCTTATGTTGCGTGTGTTTGCATTTCTAACCCCAACAGTGGGGTGACTTACTGAGTATTTCATAAAATACTCCAGCCATGTGCTATCTATTCAGGTAAAGGCAAGGCGTCAATGTACGGTTGACCACGGAGCTGAGGACACCATGAAAGTTTGGAAGGGAATATTTTTAGGAGTTTACTTGTATTTGACTGTTTTAAGTTAAAATTGAATATTGTTTTATTTATATTTATTTTGAATTCAGTTATTGAAGGTTTTAGTTTCGGAGATAGGTTTCTTTTGGATTTATGAAACTTTATGAAAGACTTTGTTATGTTTTTCAAAGTTATTTATGATGAGCTTCCGTGTAACGAATTATGCATGCATGGGTGACGTCACTAAATTAGGGGCATTACATATCTACTTCAAACTGAGTTTTGATTTGAATTTTGATTATTGTTTGGTTAACCATTATTGAAAGAGTGTTCGATGGTTATTGACATTTCTAGAAAATAACTCTTACTAAAAGCTGGTGGGGTGGATGAGACATTTTAAAATCCAATCCAATTATTTGAACACTAGGGAATCCAAATAAATTTATAACCAACCCATAATTAGATTTTTTTTTTTTTTTTTTTTTTTGATCATCATAATTTTTTAATATAGAATTAGCTCACATTTAATTTAAAAATTAGATTAAAATAAAGGGAAAAAAAAGTTGGGTAGCGTGCACAAGTAGCCAGTCTCCTCTTTTGTTTGAGAAGAAGAACACTGAAAGCGAGTTTGGAGTTTTGATGAAGATATGTTGGTGATCCCTGATGAAGATTTGGGCACAATTTTTCCCTGATTGCAACGTTTGATGAAATCGTTTGGGACAAATATGATGGGTTGGTGATCCCGGGAGGACGAGAACCAGAATATCTTGCTGTAAAGAGTTGAATGCTGAGTTTAGTGAAGAAATTTTGGGAGTCTGGCAAGCCAATTGCATGTGTGTGCCATGGCCAGTTGATTTTGGCAGCTGAAGGGCTGCTTAAAGGTTGGAAGTGTACTGATTGCTGCTGGTGCTTCTTGGATTGAGCCAGAAAGTTTGGAGGGATATCCTTGTTTCTATTAATTGTGTTCAGAAGAATACTGAAGGCATGGTTTGTCATGGCTAATATTAGCCTGCTTACAGGATTTACATGGAGGACTAGGAAGCAACTGTTCCATTTCAATCCTTTCAAGCTCTTGGTTGTCATGTTGATGCAGTTTGTCCCAAGAAAAAGGCGGGTGATAGACATCCAACTGCTGTCCATGATTTTGAAGGTGATCAAACTTACAGTAAGAAGCTCGGACATAATTTTACATTAACGGCTGATTTTGAAAGCTTGAATCCATCAAGTTACGACACCCTTATAATCCATGGTGGTTGAGCACCTGAATGCTCAAGTTATTGCAATTGTGAAGGAGTTTAATACTCATACATATTTGAAGATGATTGATGTATCAAAATTAGAATATTAATAAAATTGTTATGAATAGAAAAGTTAATAACCATTAGGATGGGGGAGATCAAACCATGGACTGATGTGGTTCAAAAAAGTAAAGTTTCTAGGTTTTGAGGTGACAAAATGAGAGAAGCTCTTCATTTGTCTCGAACACAGCCATTTCGTCCTTGTCCAAGCACACTATCGCTTCAATCCCCTCGCCATCCTTGGCATCCATCAACCCAATCGTATTCTTGGACAGAAAAGCAGGCACAGCGATCCATATTGGCGTCCCCCATCCAAAATCCGCCTCGTAAAGTGGAAATCTGCACCAGCTGCTACATCCATACTTCCTACCATCATTATCTATCATCCATGTCTCAAATGATTCTTTGATCCATGATTTTAGACCCGAACTCCCTTCTTCATCTCTGTAGTTCCTCGGCAACTTCCTGCAAAACTCTTCGAAGTTTCTCTTCATGTCACCCACAACGCTCCATAGCTCCATCTCCCTCTGCTGCTCAGCCGACGTTGATGATGCTCTGAAGAATGATACTATGTTGCCTGTCAATGTCCCCGGCAATGGCGGCTCCACTCTGCTCCGTAAGTTGATGAACTGCAGTATACTTGTCGGTTCTCTTGAAAAACCCCCTTCTCAAAACGAAAAAGAAAGTGAGAAATTCACTTAATTAATCTCGTGTTAGGATCACACATTAATCTCGTGTTAGGATCACACATTAATCTCGTGTTACGATCACACAATAACACATACACTCGATGAACACAATGAACATAACAGAGACACCAAATTGATTCCATGGAATCTAAAACAACTTATTGAATCAAGAAAGAGATCAAAAGGAATTGTAGCGCACCTGAGAGTGCATTTTTTGTAGAAACCATAGCTTTGTAGATAAAAGCTGTGAGAACCTGAACGCGGGTTGGATTCTCTACTTTCTTAGAAACCATGGCTTTAAGAGCATTAATCTTTGAACCCTCAAACACCATTCTTCTCGAACGAACATTTTCTTCCCGTTTCTTACTTCCTGAACCTTCCCCCTCTGATGGGTCTCCCCCGCCGTTCAATTCCGGCCTGAACAAACTCGCTGCATGAAACAGAGGACACACCACCGGGGGATCGCTGCCGCCGGAGCTGCGAGCGATAGAAGCCCAATCGTTCATGAAGTTGGCAAATGTCGCCAAATCCGCAACTTTATGAGCCAAAGACACATACATTATTTCACCTCCGCATTCAAATTGGGTCAACTGAACGGACAACAGAGGATCGAATGTTTGGACATTACCCTTTATGTCCTCAAAGCAGAGCAATTTCAAAATCTCGTCATGATGCAAATCGAAGGTGTTCATAACTTCTGACATTGGACACCGGAGCTTTGCCTCTAGGAACGTGGCCCCCATGTCGTTGCAGTCGATGAAGTTTCCTCCGTCTCGAAGGCGGCCGGCAAAAGGGTAGTAGAAAGTCAAGGCCTTTGAGAGGCTGTCCTTCAGCAGCCGGCCGCGGCAGCCGGAGGAGCTGACAACGGCGTTGTTGTTGGTGTAGAAATAAAGAAGGGGTGTATAAACGTTAGGGGTATGTTGATCAAACCAGGAAAGGGTGAGAGTTGTGAGGTCCGGTGGGGTTGAAGATAAGGGCTTGATGGTTTCTTTACTCACTATTTCGAGTTCCATCACTTTGCTTTGAATGTGTTGAAGCTCAATTTCTTAGTTGAAGCTGCAGATTTGAATTCAAGAGAGAACATAAAAGGGAAAGTGTTTAATTTCTATTGGTTTATTGGGCACAAGGATAAGATTTTATCCAAAAAAAAAAGGTAGACTTTGATATTTATTTTCACAATGTTTCTTTTTGTTTAATCTATTTGTTTTAGTATATTTTAATTGTGGGTCCCATCTAATAATTGGTATTAGAGCTAGGATGCCGAAATAAATATTGTCACCATACAAAGTCAATCGAGCAGATGTGACAACAATAAGGAGCGAAAGAGAGGGGAGTGTAACGCTCTATTACCTGTTACTCACGAAGAGTAACGATACAACATGTTCGATAAAGATGTATGTTATCTTACATGCACAAGGCGTGTGGAACGCCATTGAGATGTGACAAAGTTGAGGAGCGCAAAGATAGGAGACTCTTGTTGTCATCTACCCAGCAGTCCTTGAGGACGTACTTCTCATGTGGGCAAAGAAGGACTCGACAAAAGTAGCATTGGGAGACACCGCAAACAATGCGTGCGGGTGTGGAACATGTCAAAGAAGCAAACATGCAGACCTTGAAGAGTGAGTTCGAGGCTATCCATGAAGGACATTGAGTCAACAAAACGACTTTGTCATGAAGTTGACGATGATCGTCAGCGACATACGTTCTTTAGGCGACAAGCTAGAGAAGATATTCGTCGCCAAGAAGTTCCTTCAAGTTGTTCTCCCTAGATTCATTTAGATAGTTACCTCCATCGAGCAGTTCACTAACCTCAAGAACATGTTGATTGAAGAGGTTGTTGGTCGTCTTAAGGTCCATGAGGAGAGGCTTCATGGCTTTGACGACAGTGAGGAGGAGAAGCATCTCTTACTCACACAGGAGGAGTGGCTCGCACGAACGAAAAAGAAAGATGCATCTAATTCTTCTTTTTCACGTGCAAAGGGACGTGACAAATGAGGTTGTGACAATACCTCATAAACTCATGACAACTAAACCCCTAGAAGAACAAGAGTATGATTAAGTATTACTCTCGTGGAAAATACGGGCATTATGCGGCAGAGTGCTGCATTGATGTTAGCCTAAAAAATGCTCAACATGTTGATGCTCAATGAAGAGAAGGTTATGGCAAACCTCCTCATAGATGGAGAAGACCAAATGGAGGCTACCATGTGGTACTTAACAATGGAACGTGCAACCACATGACTGAAGATCAAGCAAAATTCAAAGAGCTTGATGAGAAATTTATTGGAAACATGAAGATTTGCGATTGATCAATTGTACCAATCCAAGAAAAAGGATTCATCTTGTTCTAGTGCAAGAATGACAATCAACCTTTATTGTCCAAGGTACATTTCATCCCGAGTTTGAAGAGCAATATTATTAGTCTTGATCAAATGATAGAAGAATATAGTAGAGTGGAATTTATCGACTTATTCCTCAAGATATTTGATAGAAACAAAGTCCTATTGATGAAGGTAAGACGGTCGCAGAAACATCTACGTAAGATATTATTGAAAGACCATTAACATCTTCCAAAAGTATCCATTGACATTGGCAGCAAGAAAGTGGAGAAGAAACCAATGGGTCAAGAGTAAAAGGAACTGAAGAACAGATCTAAGAAGAAACCAGAGGCTGCTTCAATCAACGAAATGCAACCTTACAAGTCTATGAGTTTCATTAGACTTATCATCTCAACCAATGAAGTCTAGAGGAAGGTCACCAAAGCGTAAGAAAAATGATACTTCAAACTCGTCATCCCAACCAAAAGAAGCTTAGAGGTAGACCTAAAAAAAAGTTGAAAAAATAGAAGAGCACATTATAAGAAGTTTCTACCAGTAAGTCACATAAATTTTATGCAGAGAACAAAGGAGCGAAAGAAATTGCACTTGTAGAATTAAAATTTCTTCTAAAGAACACAAAGTTGACTAGGACCAATCAAAATTGACACTAGAGAGCAACGTGTGTACATCCTCACCAAAACCTTAGCAAGTGTTAAATCTGTAGACATGGAGGAGTTGCTCGAAATGAAAAATCTCAAACAAAATCAAACTTACGAACGAGAATGTGAGTTAATAAGTTTGATTTAACAAAATAAGTTGTTAACTTGGAACAATTTTAAAATAATTATTAAATAAGATTAGGAAAATTGATAGTTTTGTTTTTATATAAATACTCATAAAATGTATACTCTATTCGGAACTCGCAACTCACAACCAATAAAAAGGATGGAAAAATATAACTCTCTGAAGTTCTTATGTCATACAAAACTCTCCTCTCTATTTATTTCCATATATTCTAAATGCAGGCTATATCCGACAACGACAATGACAACCACAAGCACCCACATGGTTTTGGTTTTGGTTTTGGGAAGCACAAACAAAAATGACACTTAGAAGAAGAGGGGCCATTGAATGCTGAGGGGTTGTCATGGGCAACCACCACAGAGGATGGATTTTTGCATACTAAAGGAGAGTGTCATTACACACAACATTATTACACACAACATTATTACACACAACATTTAAAGAAGTGAAAGTGACAGGAACAACAGTACAACACGACCAAACGTGAAACCCATTTCAGCTGGCTGCTGCAGCTGCTCTATTTTTTGAGCTCACAAAATGAGAAAAACTCTTGATTTTGCTGAAACGCCTCCATAGCCTTCTCCTCCAAGCTCACCATCGCTTCAATCCCCTCGCCATCTTTGGTATCCATCAATAAAATTAAATCCTTGGCAGGAAACTCAGGGACACTCACCCATACAGCCTTCCCCCATCCAAAATCTACATCATAAACTGGAAATCTACACCAGCTGCTACATGAAATCACCGCCACATCCCCTTTATTTCTCAGCCTCTCCATTGATTGTTTCGCATGTAATTTGTAAAGCCGACCCCACTCTTTATTCTTGTAATCTCTTGGGAACTTCTGACAGAACTCCTTTAAGCTTTTCTTCATGCCACCCACTATGTCCCATACCTCCTTGTCCCTCTGCTCCCACCTGGTCTCTGATGCTATGTAGCGTGACATTATGTTACCTATTAATCTTGGCAACGGTGGCTCCACTCTCTGCCGTAAGTTGATCATAAGATGCAGTTGAGTTGCCCCGTCCACACACCCTACGTTACACAACAAATTATCACCAAATACCAACAAACCCTACTTCCTACGACCGCACACCCACAAACAAATAGAAATTAATCATAGAAACATAAAAATTTAGGTGGTTCGAAGAGAAAAAATTTTCCTACCTCATCAAGTAGTGTTTATAATTCTATTTCTCACACTTTTACCCTACAAACTCTCTCTTACAAATTTTCTTCCAATTACTTTAAAACAAAGATAAAATAACAATAACTTCATGTCTCAAAACAATGTTAGACAAACATTTATAAAGCATAGCAATATTAATATTCATAATGTTGAAAATTACCCACAATTGAAATATGTCGAAATAAATAAAGCAGAAAAACGAGAGTTTTCGAATAGAGGCACGTATGCTTTTTTATTATTATTATTATTATTTTTTTGTTCTTATCCGAGTATAAATTACATACCTATACTGAGTATTTACCATGAGATTGCATAATCAATCTCCTAAACTTTCAAATCAATAACGATTAGATCTTTGTAATGGATCTCTTAAACTTAAAAATCAATAACTATTAAATATTCGTAATTGATCCCCTAAACTTTCAAATCAGTAATTACTAAATCTTTATCTTAAAATTATTAGCTTACACATCATTCATATATTTGAATATGGACGTGATTGAACTAGTTTGAACATACCCGTGAGTGAAGATTTTGCCGAAAGGACAGCTTTATAGATTAACGCAGCGATGAGCTGAACACGAGTTGGATTATCTGCTTTCTCAGAAACCATAGCTTTAAGAGCCGCAATCTTCGAACCTTCAAACACCAATCTCTTAGAACAAAATTTTGAAAAGGACAACGGAACCTCCACTCTTTCATTCGTTCCAGAAGTATCCTGGCGGCCAGATGGGTTGTCGCTGACCTCCAACTCAGGCGGAAAACAGGTGGCGCCGTTGAACTGAGGATTGACTACCGGCAGATCGCCGTGGGTGAAGCTACGAGCAATGGAAGCCCAATCCCTCATGAAGTGGGTTACGGAGTACATATCCGAAAGTTTGTGATTGAAGAACACACAAATCACTTCTCCTCCACATTCAAACTGGGTCAACTGAATAGACAACATAGGTTTGACTTCTTGTTCCTTCTTATTCATGTCATCTAAAAGAAGCAACTTCAACTTCTCTTCCCGTTGTGAATCTTTGTCGTTCATAACGTCCGTCATCGGACTCCCGGCCTTCGCCACCAAGAACATTACACCCATGTCGTTGCACTCGATATAGCTACCATGTTGTTCTAAATTACCAAAATGTATATTAATAAAAATATCCATAAATTATTTATTTTATCTAAAAAAAAATACTAAATTTTCAAGATCCAACACTAAACACACCGCCAGTAATAAATATTGTCGTAAAAGGTATTTAAACCGCGTTTGTTTGGAAGAACTTTTCATACATTTATAAAAACAAATGTTTTTCTTCTTTCTAACGGATGTGCGATCTCACAATCCAACCCTTTTTGAGGCTTAACGTCCTCACCTATACTCATTAACTCTTATACATAGAAAATGAGACTCCATATTTTGACTACTAATTTTTATTTATCTAAGCTGTTTTCTTTCACTTATATAACTCTTTGTTTTTGTTTATTAATCCGAATAATGAAGATATTTATTCATCACCCCTTTTCTAAAAAAAAAAAAAGAGAAGTTTATGTCTAAACGAATTACAGGTAGAGATATTGATAATACACGTAGAGTTAATGGTATTTCGTAACTAATTGATTGAGCAGCAGCTCGTAGACCACCTTTTCCTTCTCCAATCTATGTGAGACCCTCTAGTTCACTTGTTCGAGGGCCAGCATCCTTGTTAGCACACTATCTTATATCTATTCGTTTGGGGTACAACCTCCTCACTGGTAAATCGCCCGGTGTCTAACTCTAATACCATTTGTAACCATCGAAACTCACTACTAGCAAATATTGTCATCTTTGTACCTTCCCTCTCAAACTTTCACTCAAGATTTTTAAAACGCGTCTAAGGAGGGAGGTTTTCACACCCTTATAATTTCTCATTAAAATGTTATAAAGTTAAAAGGGTTATTTGAGTGTTTGGATGAGTAAAACTTGAATGAACAGACAACAAAAGGGTTTTACTAAGAAAAAGCTGTAAAAATTGACCGGGGTGTGAGAGATGTTTGGAGGCAGGCGTGAGGTGGAGTGTGCCGGCGAAAGGGTAGTAGAAAGTAAGGGCCTTTGAGAGGCTGTCCTTGAGCAGGCGATGGTGGCCGGAACCGACATTGTTGCTGTTATTAAAGAAATAGAGCATTGGTAGGTAAATGTTAGGGGCATGTAGATCAAACAAACAGAGGGGCACATATCTGAGCTCCGGTGGGGTTGAAGTCAAGGGCTTGATCATCTCTTCCGAAACTATTTGGAGCTCCATTTTTTCCGGTAGGGTTGGACGTGTTTGAACTCCACTACTACTGCAGAGTTTAAGGACAGCACGCAACATCAGTTTCAAACCACGACATAAACGTGAGGATGTCTTAGAACAGCTATCAACCTTACATTTTACCTACTACTTTCCCCATAGTGAAATGATTTGGTCGCGGAAATGACGGGGGGAATAAAAGGTGACTAATAACTTCATTTTTAAATCACTAAACATTTATTGCAACTCAACTAAACATTTATTCCAATTGAATAATCGATCATATAAATATTAAAATATCATTGAAGTTAATTTTTTAATAAGTTATGGAATTAATGTAATTACATCTCACAACATAAATTTAACGACCACTTTTTGATTGATTAGGTCTATGAACGATTACACATATAGACGTAGTACTCGATAAGAAAAATTATTGAAAACATGTTATTTACAAAAACAAATATGTGGGACACCTCATATAAAAAAGACATACACATGACAAATAGTACCGAACTATTAGCCCTCTATAGCCTCACAACTCCGTAATGCTCCCATCATAGATGTTAGGTTCAGTTTCTACCTAAAAAAAATTGAGCATGAATGGTACAAAAATACTCAATAGGTAGTCTAGTTGTAAGTCACTAAATATTACCTGCCTAGAATATAGGCTATTAGAAGATAATCCTTAAGTTGGGTAGCTTACACACGTTTTTGTTGGGTCATAAATCCTCTAATCCCATGTTGAGTTATGAACTCTTACTTGTGAGGGTTTATTCTCTTATTTTTAGGGGTGAAATGGTTGTTAGAGTAGATTTAATATGTCGGAACTAAGAACATCATTTTACTAGATGAAATTCACTCAATGATTCAGTCCGTTAGAGAGAAAACAAACGCCAATAGCCTGATTAAGTAGCCAATAGGGAGAGGGAAGAGGAGAATATGCATAAGCTTTTTAATGTTCAATATTCTTATTTTTTTGATTCGCCGACCAAAGCTCTAATGTAGAGAGCTAACCTACTAGTTGGCTTACTTGCTTGTTAGAGAGAGGACTAGTTGGGTCGATATAGAGGTGGTTCAATTTAACCTTTGCATCCATCTTTGGCATTCTCGAAGATTAGTTTTAGGATCTATGCTCTCTCACTATAAATTAAATATAAAAAGTAGCTAATGTTCAAGAGCTAAAGTTTATTAAAGGAATCATAATTTACAAATCAATGTTAAAATATATAATTTGTTTTAAGAATCTTATTCGATTATTCGTCAAAGAGGCTAAGCCAATAACATTTTAAAAAAATTTGACCTTTTTCTCTCTCTCTCTCTTGATTATAAATCTTGGGTATGGAACAGCTTCTTGAAGCACATTCAAATAAAAAATGGAGCTTGAAATATTGTGTAAAGAAACCATCAAGCCCATAACTTCAACCTCGCCGGAGCTCAGAAATCTCCCCCTCTGCCTGTTTGATCAACAAGCCCCTAACATTTACATGCAGCTTCTTTATTTCTACACCAAAAACAACGCCGTTGTCAGCTCCTCCGGCTGCCGTGGCCGGCTGCTGAAGGACAGCCTCTCAAAGGCCTTGACTTTCTACTACCCTTTTGCCGGCCGCCTTCGAGACGGAGGAAACTTCATCGACTGCAACGACATGGGTGCCATCTTCTCCGAGGCAAAGCTCCGGTGTTCCATGTTAGAATTTATGAACAACTTCAATTTGGAAAGGGAGGAGATTTTGAAGTTGACTTTTGCCGTTGACATCAATGGAAATGACCCAACATTCAATCCTTTGTTGTTGATTCAGTTGACCCAATTTGAATGTGGAGGAGATGTGATGTTTGTGTTCTGCTCCCACAAAGTTGCAGATTTGGCATCGTTGACTAATTTCATGAATGATTGGGCTTCCATTGCTCGTAGCTCTGACGACGGCGATCTGCCGGTGGTGAGTCCTGAGATTAACGGGGTCAGGTATTTCCCGCCGGAATTAGGTACCGGCGGTGACTTATCTGGTGGGGAAGATTCTGGAACGGTGAGACGAGATGAAAATGTTAGGTCGAAGAGATTGGTGTTTGAGGGTTCGAAGATTGCGGCTCTTAAAGCTATGGTTTCTGAGGAAGTGAAGAATCCAACTCGAGTTCAGATTCTCGCTGCTTTCATCTACAAAGCAGTCCTCTCCGCTAAATATTCAGCCACTGGTGGGTTAAGTTTGGTTTTCATCGTCTTTAAATTGGATTCAATATCGATATGAACATTTTAATCTTTCGGTAAACGAAAAAAGCTTAAAAATTATCGAGAATCCAAGACCGGTGTTATAATTTATTATGAAGAATAGGTTCATGCATCTCGTATAGGCATGTATTGACATTTATTTGATTCTGTACATCATTTTCATTCTTAACTCTCATTTATTTTATTCATAATCCTTTTTGTTCATCTTCTACTTAATTCATGTATGACATTAATGCATGTATAACTATAAAGATTGGTCTAGTATTATTTTGAGGTACGAAGTTATTGCATTTTGTATTTGTCTGAATTTCTCTGTGAAATATACACTTATAAGGCTACCGTGATTGACTATGTTGGAGATTGTTGGGAGGGAGTTGATCCTGAGTTTATAAGCAAGAAATATATATCCCTTTGTATGAGGTAACAAAACCATGAGAGTTTATCCTCAAAGTGGACAATATCATACCATCGTGCAGATTTGTGATTCCTAACATGGTATCAGAGTCATGCCCTTAATTTCGCAGTGTCAATAGAATCCTCAAATGTAGAACAAAGAAGTTGTGAGCCTTAATTAAAGGGAGGCTGTTCAAGGGCTTTATAGACCTTGGGGAGGCTATATAATGTACTTTGTTCGAGGGAAAGATTGTTGAGAGGGAGGGAGTCTCGCATTAGCTAATTTAGAGAATGATCATGAGTTTATAAGTAACAAATACATCTCTATTGATATGAGGCTTTTTTATTAATTTCTATTTGTGGGTGTGTGAGTGAGACTTAGAGTCTGCAACAATTGGCACCATATTATTATGGTTGGCATTAGGTTACAACAAAAAGATCCTCACTTTAGTCTGTGGTACTAATTTGTGCTACAAAGGGAGTCGGCCGGCGACAAGTCTGCTGCAGCTGATCAACCTACGCACGAGAGTGGAGCCACCATTACCGGAGACATTAACAGGAAACATAATCACATTCTTCATAGCATCATCGACGGCAGTGGAGCAGAGGGAAATGGAGCTATGCAACATGGTGGGTGACATGAAGACAAGCTTTGAAGAGTTCTGCAAAACATTCCCAAGAAACTACAGAGACGAAGCATGGAGTTCGGTTCACAAATTACACGCCAAAGAGTCGATGGAGACGTGGAGAAGTCCAGGGGAGCGTAGTGTGTACACATGCACCAGCTGGTGCAGATTTCCTATGTACGAAGCTGATTTTGGATGGGGGAAACCTGAATGGATCACTGTGCCTGAGGCTCCATGGAAGAACATGATCTTGTTGATGGATGCCAAAAATGGCGACGGAATTGAAGCCATGGTCAGCTTGGACAAGGAGGAAATGGCGGCCTTTGAGCAAAATCAAGAACTTCTTTCATTTTGTGAACTCAAAACTGCACCACAAATGCTTTCACCAAGTGCCTACAGACTTAATATTTATAGTTAGTGATTCAAACTTAGAGTATCGTTAATGTTAATGTTAAAAAATTGTTGGGAGTTAGTGACACGTTGGCTAGTCAAAGATAATCATGAGTTTACAATTAAGTAATACATCTCTATTAGTGGGTATTGCACGGTATATTTGTGTAGCAAATTCTAATGAAGAATAGAGTTGTATGCCCGTGAAATGAGAAGAGAGAAACCTTCTCTTTTTCTTGTTCCCACCACCTCTTTCGATCCCCACCTTGCGAAATTATTCATTTATTTTTGTGGAAATTACACGGAGATAGAGAGATTTAAAGGAGAAAGTATAAATTTTTTTGTTCGGTTGTTATAAAACTAGATTCCCACAAAATTTTCACAGGAAATCCCTATCCCGATCTCCAAAGAAAACCTATAAGATCATGTATAGCAGCATGCCACCGATTTAAATCTATCTTAAGAAAAATTTAAATAATATCTTTACAAGAACAAATTCCTTTTTTTAATTGTACTCATCATTTTTATACGACAAAATTCAATGCATAAAACACAAAAATCCAAGCTTTTTAAGATATTAGAGATAAAGGCCAACATGACGACACATAAAACACTAAATACACATATTTAGTCCAAATACCAAAAGACGAAAATAATTGTTGTGATAAATTATTTGAAGATACACAAAACCCAAGATTCATATTTCAAGCACCACAATAAGTTTTGAGGGCAGATTGAGCTCTTTGCCCAGCTTCCGTGTAGTAGAACTGAAGGAACTCAACATGATCAAATGGGTTGAACAGCAAAGGATGTTCTTCATCCACAAGCTCCTTTGGTGCCTTTATCATATACCCTGCTTTTGGTATTGAGAATAGCCCAGCTGAGTACCTTGCTTTCTCCCCACTCATCACCACTCTATGATATGGGGAATACAATCTTCCGTTCGTCCACGCCTGCATTAACGACCCATCGATCGATCGATCAAGTATCGATCTAACTCGAACAGAAAACTAAAAACAAAATTGTATCGTTACTCACGTGGAAGGAATCTCCGATCATGACAACGAAGGAGTTCGGGGACGGTTGGAAGCTAATCCATTTCCCATCTTTGGTCTGAACCTGCAAACCCTCAACATGGTTTTGATATAAAATGGTTACGATGTTCTTATCGGTGTGGGAGTGAAGGCCAAGCTGTGTGTCATTGCTTTCAGGGCCTTTGTATTTCATCACTCTAAGAAGATAGTTTGTTGAGTCCAAATGTTCCTCCATGTATTTTTCGACTCCCAAGCTCTCTACAACCATCCTCCTCACGATTTGGTCGAGTTCTGATAATTGTTGTGAATATGATTCGATAACTTCGCTGCCAAAAATCCAAAATTTAAACAAGAAACAATAAGAACATTACTCGGATCTCTAACGGAATTTGTTCGAGAATTATTGGGAGAGAATCCTACTGTAATATTCCAAGCCCAATATTAGTAGATACTGTCCTCCTTGACTTGGAGAGGTATCCACACCCTTCTAAAAGATGTTTGGTTCTCCTCTCAATCAATGTGAGATCTTACCATCCACCCATTTGGGGCTATCGTACTCATGTTCTCTTTTTCAATCGATGTGGGACCCTCTGATCCATTCCCTTCGGGGCCAGCGTCCTTGCTAGCACACCACCTCGTGTCCACCCCCCTTCGAAGCTCAGCCTCCTCGCTGGCATATCGCTCAGTGTCTGACTCTAATACCATTTGTAACCGTCTAAGCCCACCGCTGGAAGATATTATCCTCTTTGGCTTTTCTCTTTCGGACTTCCCCTCAAGATTTTTAAAACGCGTCTGCTAGAGAGAGGTTTCCACACACTTGTAAAAGTGTGTTTCGTTCTCCTCCCCAACTGATGTGGGATCTTACAATCCACCTCCCTTTGGGGTTCAACGTTCTCGCTGGCACTTGTTCCCTTCTTTAATCACTGTGAGACCCTCCAATCCACCTCCTTCGTGACCAGTGTCCTTGCTGGCACACCGCCTCGTGTCCACCCCTTTTCGGAGCTAGACCTCTTCAATCGATGTAGGACCCTCCAATCCACCTCCCTTCGAGGCCAGCATCCTTGCTAGCACACTCCCTCGTGTCCACCCCCTTTCGGGACTCAGCCTCCTCGTTGGCACATCGCCCGGTGTATTGCTCTGATACCATTTGTAACCGTCCAACCCCACCGCTAACAGAGGATAATCATGTGTTTATAAGTAAGGATTATATCTCTATTGATATGAGGCCTTTGGGAAAACCAAAAGCAAAACTATGAGAGTTTATGATCGGACAATATGATACCCACCATTACAGAGAGTCGTGGTTCGTAACAGAATCCAATATGAATTCAAAAGAAAGAATATACAAACCTGAAGGTTGGGTTTCCTTGAGGCCAGAAGATATTGGCAAAGCTTTGGACCTTTTCAGGTATGGTGGAGTCATCCACGCCCATGCTTTCAAAAAGTGGAGCCATTGGGTACTGTCCAACGTAGCCATGGAAGGGCTTTTTAGAAACGTTTCTGAGCTTGGTTTGCAAAGGGAGGTTGAAAAGCTCTTCAAGTGCTTCGAACAGCCCCTTTCTAACCTCATCGGCCACTTTGTCAAAGGAGGCTTCGAAGCACCCAAACTCCTCGAGTGCTTCCTTCACTAGTGCTTTTGCCAACTCCCACTTGGGGCTGCCTGCTTCTAGGTCGGAGAAATCTATGTGGGGAAGCTTTAGAGAGGGTTCGCTATCCATTATTTCCTTTGCTCTCTGTGTTCTGTTGGGGAGGGTGTGGAGAAAAATGGTTCGTTTTGTCCCCTTTTATACACCTCATTATTGCTACAATAATTACTTTTTTAACTAACAAGCAGATTTGGCAGCTTTTGTTATAAAAATGAAATTTCATGTGACCCCACACCCATTGAAAATAGAATAATTAGTGTTAGCAAGGACGCTGGCTCCTACGGGTGGTGAGACCCACATCAATTGGAGAAGGAAACATAACACTTTTATAAGGATGTGAACACCTATTCCTAGTAGACCGTTTTAAAACTTCCGAGAAGTCTGTAACGTAAAGCCCAAAGAGACAATATCCGTTATCGATGGGCTTGGACTATTGCATTTCAACGTCTCACGTGGTTAATTTCATTCTCTTCCTTAGTTTTCATCTCTTAGTGTTAATGTCGGTTTAATACGGTGTTTTTGACAAAAAGTATTCTTTTCGATTTCTATACATTTCACCACTCCACCGAAAATTTCTTAGACTTGTCTAGAATCGAGTTCTGACTCTTAAAATTAAACTCAAATATCTTGATCATTGTCTTTCGGGAGTTTACGGGAGTTCTTCAAATTTTTCGTAATTGAAATAATTTTTGTAAGTGCTCCACAATTTAGGTTTGTGAAAACATATTTGGTCTTTGCAAATATCGCCCAAAGAGTTTCTCTAAATTGCTTACTCGTCATCAAATGATAGTATGATCAAATGCGACAGAGTGGTCCAAAGTCATGAATTAATTAAGTAATATCACCGTGTGTGGTAATACGTCAATTCTTTCAATTTAATTATTAAAGTTGTTTCACTAAAATACACATTATTATTACTATATATATATACACATGCATACACGTGGGTCTCTTTAAATTTTAATTTTTTACAATATAAAATTTATTCATGAGACCAGACCTATGAAAATTAGATTTGTGGAGTTAGATTTCCCTTAAATAATTATTTCTTGTTTTTTTTTTTTTTAATTTAAAAAAATTGAATTCACGAGTACTTTAAATGTTAATTCTTTACATTATTATTTTCTAAAACCTCCGGATAGAAAAGAAAATATTAACTACAAAATTATCTAATTATTCTTATCCTATGTGAAACATATTAAATGATCTAAGTCATTAATATATAAATTTTGAAATAATATTTATATGGTCTCGATCTTAGGTAAGCTTACGAAGATTTTTTTCTACCACTCCCTTTCCCATTTCCCACCTAAACCGTTAGGTGGGTCCTACGGACCCATCTCCACGAGAAAAATGAGACATCCCTACTTATAACACTGTACATCAATTTGATTATTCTACATCATATTTGCTAACGGTTTGTCACATTATCTAGTTGGCCTTATATGGTGGTCCATAGAGTTCTTTTTTTAATTAAAATAATATAATTAAATAAGAAAAAACGTACCTGGCCTCCAAATTATTGAGGTATTTTATTATTTGGTGTTATTAGACGTAAATCATATTATTCAAGCTCTGTTATTATAGGTAAATTGTGGACTATGCTATTTGCAGTAACATAAATCATAACATCTCCAATGTTAACTTTTTAATTTATTTCTTATATATTAATTTTGGATTTAAAATATGATCTCTAAACTATAATCATATCTATAAGATAAGAATATATACGATCGTGAAAATCTAGTTATATTTATATAAAAGGCATCAATAATTTATTTAGATTTCACCAACTCCATTTTTTAATGATTTGAAAAACCTGATTTGTTTTTATTATGCTCATGAATTTGTATATTTTTAATAGAGCAAAACCACTCCTACTTTTATTATTAATTTTAAAATACACTAAAATCTTAAAAAATATTTTGTTTTAAAAATACCTTTAAATTTTAGAGCGTTTTAATAATATTTTAAATTTGTAGTTGAATGTTCACAAGCTTGAATTTTTACATAAAAAGGGCAACATGTTGATAATTTGTATCATAATCTTGAAGGCAACCGCTAAGAAGGAAAGAAAGAAACATATACATTATTAAAAAAATTCTTTATGATTGAACAATAGTCCAAGCCCAACTCCAAGTTCACGCTAGCCAGTATTGTTCGTTTTGGCCCGTTACGTATCATCGTCAGTCTTACAGTTTTAAAACGCGTTTATTAGGGAGAAGTTCACCCCTGAGGATTAGTATCATCGCTGACACACCGCCGGTGTATGGTTCTGATATCATTTGTAATCACATTAAAAAGTAGATATTATAGTCATCAGTCTCACGATTTTTAAACATGTCTACGAGGGAGAGGTTTCTCTATTGTGGTCCCATCATCTTTGTTGATACAGCGCTAACATTTGACTTTGATATGATTTGTAACAGCTCAAGCTCATCGGTAGTAGATATTGTCCGTATTGGCCCGTTACGAATCAATGTCAGCCTTACAATTTTAAAATACGTCTACTAAGGAGAGGTTCTACAACCTTAAAATCATAAGGCTGACGACGATATCTACTATCACTGACATGTTATAGTTTTTAACTAGAAGTCTTCAGTTAACTAGAAGTCTTCAATTAATTTTGGTGATTCGAGAAAATTAGTGTAAATTAAGAAAAAAAATAAATGGACATTAATGGCTTTTAAATTGATTATTTTCAAACTTCAAAACCTTAAAATATTGATTACACTAACCATAAGAGGATTTTTTTTATTAAAAAAATATGAAAAATGAAGGGTTTTAATTATTAATGCAATTTTTAAATCGAGTAATAATTTTTGTCAATATACTACGTAATTTTTTAATTATTTTTTTTAAGGTTTAAACATATTATTGGAAGTTAAAATATTTTTTTTTTCTTTAATGAAAGGAAAGTAAAGTATTCTAGAAAAATATTTAAAATTAAATTAAAAAATTTGTGGTCCATGATTTGTGCATTAATATATTGGTTTGGGCTATTAGAAAAAAAAAAATAATAATAATCGTTGGTTGATAAAATAAATTTTTTATATTTTAAAAAATAAATAATAATTTATCCCTTCCGATCATTGTTTGCAATAATTTATTAAATCAAATATATATATATATATATATATATATATATATATATATATATATATATATATATATAAAAGATTAAAAATATTAATGTAACGATCTTAGATTTTTTTGACCTAAAGTTGCTACTGTATACATAAAGTAACCATTTTATACGAAAATAATCGTTAGAAACATACTTATAAAATATTGTTATAGACTTACATGTTTAATAAAATGTCTTTAAAACAAACCAATGGAAAAATTAAAATAGACATAAGTAAAAATAAAATAGAAATATACTATAGTTTGCGAAATTAAATACAATTATCTTATACATGTGTCATGGTCTTAAAAGTTGCGTTGTCATCGTCAACCGTGTACGAGAACTTTGGTTTTACCTGGAAAAATAAAATAGCATGTGACTTGAGTATTTTTAAAAAATGTTCAATAAATGATTCAGTATTGAGGTTAGATGCAAATACATACCATCATGAATGAGACCTATGGTTTAAATTTGTATTCTCTTATGTGACTATCCTAAGCAGGTCATTGGATATGTATTAACTATTCTACACACGGCTCATATTTGCAAATATGGACCTACTAGTCGGTTCGTACACTTCCTAGGCCCCTTTTCTTGTCGGACTAGCATTCTCTGGTTCTCTTGCCAGACATCTGATAGGAATAGTGACCATTATAGTATTATGTTAAACATAATAATCATTTTCCTTTTCGTAATGTACTCGTGCTTACCCATCGTAAATAGGAAAATTTTCCAATACATGAGTCACCAACATTTTTCATTTATTAATTCATTTAAATCAACTCCTTCCATTTTCCTACCTATCATATCATTTTATAACATAACCTTTAAAACATATATCACGCTAATATATTTACATTGTATCATTCCTATCATACATCGTATTATGTCACATCATGCACATTTGTCCTTCAATACATCATATCATATCATATCATATACGTAACATATCAAGTATATTATAGGAAAGTGGGTTGTCTATGAATCAGTAGTGAACCAAACAGTAAAAGTTCTTTCCCATGGAGGCTTCTATAATAATAATAATTAATTTTATAAAGAAATATAAAAAATAATGAGAGAAAGCTGAACCTGCATACCTTATTATGCCTATAGATGATGGACGAACAAGTTTTTCTTCTCTTCAATTTCAAAGTCTAATGTCTGTGTAAGGAATACGAGAAATTTTTGGCCAATCTTCTCCTTTTTCTTCCTCGCACCTCTCTACCATTTTGGGGCTACCCCAAATTCTCAAAAATTGTAAAGATTTGAGGTGGTGAATCTCTTCCGGCAATGAACTGAGGTTTGGACAGTTGTAAATGGATAGTTGTGAGAGTGATGTGAGGTCACGTATCCATTCTGGTAGGGTTATTAAATTTGGACATGAGCTTATGCGAAGGTCTCCAAGAGTCGTCACATGTTGAATCCCATTAGGCAAACAATCCAACTTGGGAATTCCTGAAATCCATAAAAGGTAGAGACTTCGAAACTCTTTCCATAGTACATCATTACTAGGATGTTGTGCAAAAGCAGAAGACATGTTTAAGCTTTGACAATCTTCTATTTGAAGAAGTTCGAGATTTGTGAAATGATAGAATAACTCTTCTGGCAGAAACTCAAGATCATCAATCTTACTAAGGTGAAAATAAGACACTTTAGTCTGAGTAGAAGAACACTCTTCAACACAATAATTGACCGTCCTTTCAATTACCACATTAAGTAGTTGTGAACTAATTGCACTCAAATGCAGGGACTTCAGAGGTGCTTGCCAAGGAATTGAAGCCAAATGAGGACAACCATCGATCTCAAGTTCACAAAGGCAAGACATTGTTATAGGAAATGATGCAATGTTTGGCGAAGCTTCTGATGAATTTTCACTCTTCCACCATCCTTTTAAATTGTGCAAGTCTACCATGCTTAATTTCTCAAGCGATGGAAAAAACATTGATGAAGAATGATATTCATTGTTGTCAATGTAATCAATATTGGATAATGATTTAAGACCCAAATGCTTGAGAAAAGGAAATTGATTAAATTGTGGGAGAGCTTGCAATTTGAAGCAATCTGAAAGCTTTATGCTGACCAAGTTAAAAAGAGTATTAGAGGATAGCCAATCACATAGTCTGACTTCTCGATATCCGCATATGTGTATTCTTCGAACGTTTGAATGTGGTTGTAAGCATTTCAAAACCTCTTTGCACTCATTGTCCAAGACATTATTCATATGTTGATCCTCCGAATAGGTCCAAACTAACTTTAACTTTTGAACACCTAACTTCAATCCCAAGTTCAAAGAACTCTTTTCCAAATCATCAGTTGTACAAGCTTCCAAACCTTTAACGGTTAACGATCCCTTCAAGTTGTTCAATCTATTCAACTCGCTTAAATCACAACCAATATCTTTCTTTAGTACAAACAAATTCATTGTTTGAAGTCGAGTAAGCTCACCTATTCCTTTTGGAAGATGGGTCAAAGCATTGCAACCATGTAAATCAAGATGCTTAAGGTTGACACATTTTTTAATATCTTTCGGCAATTCTCTTAACCGGGAACAATGTTGAAGGATAAGTGTTTCCAAATTGTGCAATTCAGCAATAGAATCTGGGAGGAACTTTATCTTCCAATTTCTAGTAAGGCTTAGATACCTCAGCTTCATCCAATTTTTTGCATCTTTCGGCAACTCTTGTAGACAGTCACACCAATCAAGGATAAGTGTTTCCAAATTGTATAATTTAGTTATGGAATTCGGAAGAAACGGATGTTTATATTGACATATCTTCAGATATCTTAAATGTTTCAACTTGCCAACAGATTTGAGCAATGCTTTGACAGTACCACAACAACTCAAATCCAAACTCAACGTCCTTAATCGCAAAAACATTGAAGGGATTGGGTTAAGGACATTTTGGCCCTCCAAACCTGGAGCATCAATAATTAATGTTCTTAAATTTTTTGCTGCTAACAATGATTGTAGGGACTTCAAGTTTATACCAAACTGACCGCAAATATTGATGTTTCGGGTACTTTCAGTGATGACTCTATTTTTCTCACCCATAGAAATATATTCCTTTTCTACTCTTGAACAAGCAAGATCATGCATCAAGTCATGCATCTTAAACTGTATTATATCACCCATTTCATTTCTCGTGACGTCTTGAAAGAATGACTTTGATAATAATTCTTTGAAATAATCTTCACCAATATTATTTGATTGAACGAAACCTTGCGCCACCCATTGCTTTATCACTTCATCCTTTGGAATATTATAATCTTTGGGAAATAAAGCACAATATAAAAAACATTGCTTCAAACTAGTTTGGAGATGGCGATAACTGAGCTCCAATATTGATAGCAAGAATTGTGTCTCTTTTGTTTGCTCCAAAACTCGGGAAAGCTCCATTTCCTTGAAATCCAACCAAAGATGATGGTCTGGTCCCTTGGCATATAAAAGACGTCCTATCGTTCTTATTGCAAGAGGAAGGCCTTTTAACTTTACCACAATCTCCTTCCCAATTTCGATTAGATCTGAATTTTCAAGTTCTTTTTCTAATCCTTCTCCTCCAAAAGCCATTTTTTTGAACAATAGCCAAGCGTTTTTGTCATTCAATCCTCTTAAAGTATAACATGGATTTGCGTCAAAAGTATTTGCAACTCGTTCATGACGTGTTGTGATCAAAATTCTACTACCTGATGCACCACCCGTTAATAAACTTTTGAGAGCAACCCATTTACGGTATTCTTCATTCCACACATCATCCATGACGAGTAAGAACTTTTTCCCATCAATATGCTTTCGAAGTTCACTTTGCAACAATTCCAGTTGAAGATTTTCAGGTTTCTTTCTTGTTACAGACTCTATAATCTTTTCAACAATAACTTTCACAACAAACTCTTCGGAAATACACACCCATAGTTTCATCTCAAAATGTTTGGTGGTGCTTTAATCATTGTAGACAGATTGAGCAACTGAAGTCTTACCCAATCCTCCCATTCCAATTATGGCAACCACAGCAATATTTTCCTTTGTATTAGGATTTGTATTTAAGAGAAGATCTATAATTGCTTCCTTGTCGTCGTCTCTTCCCACCACTTCATCATCACATATAGAAGAGGAAGTCTCTCGACTCTTCCTCAACTCATTATCTCGAGTATTTACTATAAGCTCAGAGAAATAGAATTTATTTTTATCATCGTCAATATCTTTCAGTTTCTCCCTAATGTCTTTAATTTTGTGACTCATTTTATATCGGAATGCAATCTGATGAGGTATAGAGAAAATTTCACGTACCTCTTTAGTCCATCTTTTACCTTCGGCCATAACTTGGCGCCTCAAGGTTTCATAACCTAACTCGTCAATCAAGTCATCGACATCGTAGAAAGCCTGTTTGACCCTTGAAATCCAATTCTTCACTTGATCGCTGTTGGATTGTTGCTTCTCTGCATCAAGAAGCACAGCTTTCATGGCTGAAATAGTATGTTTGAGCTTGTCAAGCTCATCATAGACCCCCCAAAGCAATTGAATCTCTGTGATAGCAAGAGAACCCAATTTAGTTACAAGGGATGTGGCAACATCGAATACGATTGATTCCGCCATTTCAATGGTTCCAACAAGTTCCAATGAGATTTCTTCTTCTTCTTCTCATACTTATTAAAGGTGTAAGAGCTTGAGGCACCCATAAATGTCTCTAATACTCTGAATCAATCCAAAATCTTTACAAAGTTATTCGTATTCTTCAAAATCTCAAATGCATTTTTATTTTTCATTACTTTTTGACAAGTTCCAATGAGATTTCTTTTTTTTTTTTTTTATAACTTTTACACCATTTAAAAAACGTTTATAAACTAAAATGTTTTTTAAAAGTTTATTACAAAACAAGACCAACAGACAACTTATAATAGTGTCATAGAACTGATGCTTTGGGACGTTTCTCTTCTATGACTGCACAACTCCCAAACACTCGTCTATCTTGATCAATATTCATCCGTCGTAGATTATGAAAGTAGTATATGATGAATATAAACATGGTCAGTAAACAATTTTTTTTGTAGGCTCTAATCGTCTCCTTAACCTAATAAGTTATTATTGAAAAATAAGTTATTATAGAATTTTTCATCAAGTTCTAGGAAATTTGGTCTCAAAGTCTACAGCAATTTGAGCTTGTAAAAAGATGTGAAAGTTTCAAAAACTCAATCCGCCTATATTGGACCAACCAACTTTTGTGGCTATAGCATTTATTTTTTTCACTTCCAATTAACAATTTTGGAATTAGATTCTTTGCCAACCACTTTAAGAAAAAAAGAAAAAAGAAAAAGAAAAAAAGAAAATTCTATATATGTGGCTTAAANTTTTTTTTTTTTTTTTTTTTTTTTTTTTAATCGACCAATCTGTTAAACTTGGGCTTTTCTTTTATTAGAAAAAATTTGGGCTTTTCTGGTCTTTCTCCGAGCCCAAAAGCCCAGCCCAATTCAGGATAACAAAAATCATGTTTTCCGCTATAAGGATTCGAACCGGGAATTTCTCATTCGAACTTGGAATTTATTGACACCTAATGGATTATTTACAAACATTTTAATGTTACCGTTGAATGCTCCTACATATTTTTGAAATGTGGTACTCATAGTAAAGGTGTGTTTTTTTTTTTCTAATTATAGGTGTTTTTGAAGTTTTTTTTTTATAAAAGAATTCAAGGTATCGATGAATCCATGGAAAACTCAAGAGTATTTTTAAACCATTTTGAAATATTTTTATAAAAGTTTTTTTTGGAAGTGGGTATTATTGAAAAGTTTGAAAGTTTAAGGTGTATAAGTATTCTACAGAGTGTTTTTGACAAAAGATTTGGGTCGCAATCTAATACATAAATTGGGATACCAAAAATGAATATTTATTTCCGCAGCCAGGATTTGAACCTGGAAATTACCCCTCGATTTTACCACTCGATACAAATCAAGGATATTAACCAATTGTGAAATTGTGCAACTGCGGATTTTTTTAATTAACTGATGCAAAGTAAATTATATGTACTTTTAAAATATTTTTTGGGTAATGAATTTAGACTTTTTTTTTAAGTGTTTTTTTTTTCTCTAGAACGAACCGTTCGCTAAAATGTGAGATGATATATGACCGAACATATTAACTTTGTCTTAATCTGCACTTAAAATGTTTCTATTAATTATAAAGAACGATTATTAAACATTACGAACGAATAATCTTAAATTTGATTGGTTGTCAATTGGTCCTTGATCTCGATTGCTAATTCTAATTTATAATATTCTTTATTCATCTTCTATTTGTATTTTGATTTTATATTTTGCTTTCAAATTTTAAGAGTTGTTTATTGTGAAATGTGGAGCCTCAATTTTGTGTTCATTTATATAACAATATGAAGAAAAAAAAAATACTCACGAAAACGACTTATAGATCTAATATCGAAAGCTTTCAATGTGAGTAATAAAAAAAGGATTAAAGTAATTATTGAGATAGTTGAACGGATTAAACTTGATCTACTAAGATGATTGCAAGAAAATAATAGATAAAATGAAGAATGATTCTGCACACGTTATAATGCCCTACGATGGACGAACAACTTTTTCTTCTCTTCAATGTCTCAAACTTATGAAATGATTAGGTAACGAATTTGAGAAATTTTTTTTGTCAATCTTCTCCGTCTTTTTCCTTGTACCTCTCTATCAATTTAGGGCTATTTCAAATTCTCAATAATTTTAAAGAGCGGAGGTGGTGAATACCTTTCGGCAATGAACTGAGCTTTGGACAACGGTAGATCATTAGGTTTGAGAGTGTTATGTGTTCGCCTATCCATTCTGATAGAGTTATTAAATTTGGGCATGCGCCTATGTAAATGTCTGGAAGAGTTGTCACATGTCGCATCCCATTAGGCAAATAATCCAACTTGGGAATTCTACAAAAACGAAAAGACTGGAGACTTCGAAATTCTTTCCATAGTACATCATTCATAGGATAATGTACAAGAGAAGAAGACACATTTGTAAGCTTTTGCAATCTTCTATTAAAAGACGTCAAAGATTTGTGAAACGATAGAATAACTCTTTTGGTAGAAACTCAAGATCATCAATTTCACTAAGGTAAACAAAAGATAAGTCTTCAACACAGTGATTGACGGTCCTTTCAATTACCACAGTAAGTAGTTGTGAACTAATTGCATTCAGATTGAGTGACTTCTAAGGTGCATGCCAAGGGATTGAAACCAAATGGAGACAACCATCGATCACAAGACATTGTAATAGGAAATGATGCATTGTTTGGAGAAGCTTCTGATAAAGTTTCACTCTTCCACCATCCTTTTAAATTGTGCATGTCTTTGATGCATAATTTCTCAAGGGATGAAGAAGGATATTCATTGTTGTCAATGTAATCAATGTTGGGTAATGATTGGAGACCCAAATACTAGAGACAAGTAAATGGATCAAATTGTGGGAAAGCTTGTAATTTGAAGCAATGTGAAAGCCTTATGCTGGCCAAGTTAAAAAGGGTATTAGAGGATAGCTATTAGCATATATGTATCTTTCGAACGTTTGAATGTGATTGTAAGCATTTTAAAACCCTTTTGCACTCATTGTCCAAGACAGTATTCGTGTGCTTGTCTTTGGAATAGTTCCAAACTAACTTTAACTTTTGAACACCCAACTTCAACGTAAGTTAAAAGAATTCGTTTCTAAATCATTAGTGGTACAAACTTCCAATCCTTTAATAGTCAGTCTGCCCTTCAACTTGTTCAGTCTATTCAGCTCGCTTAAATCACAACCAGTATCTTTTTTTAGTACAAACAAATTCATTGTTTGAAGACTAGTAATCTCACCTAGTCCTGCAACCATGTAAATCAAGATGCTTAAGGTTGACACATTTTTTAATATCTTTCCGTAGTTCTCTAAATAGAGAACAATTTTGAAGGATAAGTGTTTTCAAATTGTGCAATGCAGCAATAGAATCTGGAAGGAATTTTATCTCCCGATTTCTAGCAAGGCTTAGATATCTAAGCTTCATCCAATTTTTTGCTTCTCTCCGCAACTCTTGTAAACACTTACATCCATCAAGGATAAGTGTTTCCAAATTATGCAACTTAGTTACAGAATTTGGAAGAAACAAAAGATGAAATAACATTATCTTCAGATACCTTAAATGTTTCAACTTCCCAATAGATTTAGGCAATACTTCGGAAGGAGTAGCGTGGGCGAAATTCAAGCACGATGTCCTCAGTCGCAAAAACTTGGTAGAGATTAGGTTAAGGGCTTTTTTGCAATCGTGTAGGAGCATCAATAATTAATGTCCTCAAATTTTTTGCCTCAAACAATAATTTGAAGGATCCGAACTTTATACCAAATTTATGATAAATTGAGATGTGTCTGGTTCTTTCAATGACGACCTTATCTTTCACATCCATAGTAACGTATTCATTTTTTACTATAGAACAAGCAAGATCATTCATCAAGTCGTGCATCTTAAACTTTATTATGTCACCCATTTCATTTCTTGTGACGTCTTGAAAGAATGACCTTGATAATAATTCCATGAAATAATCTTCACCAATATCATTCGGCTCAACTGTATCAATTGATTGAATGAAACCTTGCGCCACCCATTGCTTTATCACTTCATACTTTGGAATATTATAATCTTTGGGAAATAAAGCACAGTCTAAGACAAACTAAATTGGAGATGGCTATAACTGAGCTTTAGTATTGATAGCATGAATTGTGTCTCTTCTCTTTGTTCCAAAACTTGAGAAAGCTCGTTATCCTTGAAAGCCAACCAAAGATGATGTTCTGGTTTTTTGGCATATAGAAGACGTCCGATCGTTCTTATTGCAAGAGGAAGGCCTTTTAACTTTACCACAATCTCCTTCTCAATTTCGACTAGATTCGAATTTTCAAGTTCTTTTTCTGATCCTTCGTCTCCTAAAGCCATTTTTTTGAACAATAGCCAAGCATTTTTGTCATCCAATTCTTCTAAAGCGTAATATGAAGTTGTGTCGAAGTCTCTGCAACTCGCTGTGACGTGTCGTGATCAAAATTCTACTACCTGATGCACCAGCCGTCAATAATCTTTTGAGAATAACCCATTTCTCGTAATCTTCATTCCACACATCATCCATGATGAGCAAGTACTTTTTTCCATCAATTTGCTTTCGAACTTCTCTTTGCAACAAATCCATTTGAAAAATCTCAGTCTTCTTTCTCGTTGCAGACTTTATCATTNTTCCATAGTACATCATTCATAGGATAATGTACAAGAGAAGAAGACACATTTGTAAGCTTTTGCAATCTTCTATTAAAAGACGTCAAAGATTTGTGAAACGATAGAATAACTCTTTTGGTAGAAACTCAAGATCATCAATTTCACTAAGGTAAACAAAAGATAAGTCTTCAACACAGTGATTGACGGTCCTTTCAATTACCACAGTAAGTAGTTGTGAACTAATTGCATTCAGATTGAGTGACTTCTAAGGTGCATGCCAAGGGATTGAAACCAAATGGAGACAACCATCGATCACAAGACATTGTAATAGGAAATGATGCATTGTTTGGAGAAGCTTCTGATAAAGTTTCACTCTTCCACCATCCTTTTAAATTGTGCATGTCTTTGATGCATAATTTCTCAAGGGATGAAGAAGGATATTCATTGTTGTCAATGTAATCAATGTTGGGTAATGATTGGAGACCCAAATACTAGAGACAAGTAAATGGATCAAATTGTGGGAAAGCTTGTAATTTGAAGCAATGTGAAAGCCTTATGCTGGCCAAGTTAAAAAGGGTATTAGAGGATAGCTATTAGCATATATGTATCTTTCGAACGTTTGAATGTGATTGTAAGCATTTTAAAACCCTTTTGCACTCATTGTCCAAGACAGTATTCGTGTGCTTGTCTTTGGAATAGTTCCAAACTAACTTTAACTTTTGAACACCCAACTTCAACGTAAGTTAAAAGAATTCGTTTCTAAATCATTAGTGGTACAAACTTCCAATCCTTTAATAGTCAGTCTGCCCTTCAACTTGTTCAGTCTATTCAGCTCGCTTAAATCACAACCAGTATCTTTTTTTAGTACAAACAAATTCATTGTTTGAAGACTAGTAATCTCACCTAGTCCTGCAACCATGTAAATCAAGATGCTTAAGGTTGACACATTTTTTAATATCTTTCCGTAGTTCTCTAAATAGAGAACAATTTTGAAGGATAAGTGTTTTCAAATTGTGCAATGCAGCAATAGAATCTGGAAGGAATTTTATCTCCCGATTTCTAGCAAGGCTTAGATATCTAAGCTTCATCCAATTTTTTGCTTCTCTCCGCAACTCTTGTAAACACTTACATCCATCAAGGATAAGTGTTTCCAAATTATGCAACTTAGTTACAGAATTTGGAAGAAACAAAAGATGAAATAACATTATCTTCAGATACCTTAAATGTTTCAACTTCCCAATAGATTTAGGCAATACTTCGGAAGGAGTAGCGTGGGCGAAATTCAAGCACGATGTCCTCAGTCGCAAAAACTTGGTAGAGATTAGGTTAAGGGCTTTTTTGCAATCGTGTAGGAGCATCAATAATTAATGTCCTCAAATTTTTTGCCTCAAACAATAATTTGAAGGATCCGAACTTTATACCAAATTTATGATAAATTGAGATGTGTCTGGTTCTTTCAATGACGACCTTATCTTTCACATCCATAGTAACGTATTCATTTTTTACTATAGAACAAGCAAGATCATTCATCAAGTCGTGCATCTTAAACTTTATTATGTCACCCATTTCATTTCTTGTGACGTCTTGAAAGAATGACCTTGATAATAATTCCATGAAATAATCTTCACCAATATCATTCGGCTCAACTGTATCAATTGATTGAATGAAACCTTGCGCCACCCATTGCTTTATCACTTCATACTTTGGAATATTATAATCTTTGGGAAATAAAGCACAGTCTAAGACAAACTAAATTGGAGATGGCTATAACTGAGCTTTAGTATTGATAGCATGAATTGTGTCTCTTCTCTTTGTTCCAAAACTTGAGAAAGCTCGTTATCCTTGAAAGCCAACCAAAGATGATGTTCTGGTTTTTTGGCATATAGAAGACGTCCGATCGTTCTTATTGCAAGAGGAAGGCCTTTTAACTTTACCACAATCTCCTTCTCAATTTCGACTAGATTCGAATTTTCAAGTTCTTTTTCTGATCCTTCGTCTCCTAAAGCCATTTTTTTGAACAATAGCCAAGCATTTTTGTCATCCAATTCTTCTAAAGCGTAATATGAAGTTGTGTCGAAGTCTCTGCAACTCGCTGTGACGTGTCGTGATCAAAATTCTACTACCTGATGCACCAGCCGTCAATAATCTTTTGAGAATAACCCATTTCTCGTAATCTTCATTCCACACATCATCCATGATGAGCAAGTACTTTTTTCCATCAATTTGCTTTCGAACTTCTCTTTGCAACAAATCCATTTGAAAAATCTCAGTCTTCTTTCTCGTTGCAGACTTTATCATTTTTTCAACAATAACCTTCACATCAAACTCTTCAGAAATACACACCCATAGTTTCATCTCAAAATGTTTCGTGGTGCTTTCATTATTGTAGACAGATTGAGCAAGTGCCGTCTTTCCTAATCCTCCCATTCCAACTATGGCAATCACTCCAATATTCTCCTTGGTTTTAGGATCTGTATGTAGGAGACGATCTATAATTTCTTTCTCGTCGTCATCCCTTCCCACCACTTCATCATCACATATGAAAGAGGAAGTCTCCCGACTCTTCCTCAGCTCATCATCTCGAGTATTTATTATACGCTCAGAGAAATGGAATTGGTTTTTATCAGCATCCATAGATTTCAATCTCTCTTTAATGTCTTTAATTTTGTGACTCATTTTAAATCGAAATGCAATTTGATGAGGCAGAGAGAAAACTTGACGTACCTCTTTTATCCCTCTTTTAGCTTCGGCCATAACTTGTTGCCTCAAGGTTTCATAAGCAAACTCGTCAATCAAGTCATCGACATCGTAGAAAGCCTCGTTGACCCTTGAAATCCAATTCTTCACTGCATGGGTGTTGGATTGTTGCTCCTCTGCATCAAGAAGCACAGCTTCCATGGCTGAAATAGTATGTTTCAGCTGGTTAAGCTCATCATCCACTCCCCAAAGCAATTGAAACTGTGGGATTATAGGAGAGCCCAATTTGGTTACAAGGGATGCAGCAACATTGAATAGAATTGATTCCGCCATTTCAATGATTCAAACTAGTTTGATTGAATGTGTTAACCTCTTTTTTTCTTTCTTTTAACATGTCTAAATGTAAACATAATCTCTATTTAATGTCAAGTGGGATAAAATATATTGTAAAAGGAAATTAAATATTGAAGCATTGGAAGGAGTTAAATTGGAGGATCCCACATGCATATGCTTCCATATTTAAAAATCGTCAAGTCTATTGCAAATGAGAATTAAGCATTTTTTTTAATAAAGGTATAGAAATATCTCACTATGATACGCGTTTTAAAAATCTTGAAGGAAAGCTTAAAAAGAATAATATTTGCTAACAGTAGACTTAGCTATCAGAGCTAGATACCGAGCGATGTGTCAGTGAAGAGGCTGAGTTTCGAAGGAGATGAACACGAGGCGATGTACTAGTAAGGATGTTGAACCCGATGGGGGTCGATTGGGGAGTCCCACATCGATTGGAGAAGAGAACAAGTACCTATGAGGACGCTAGGTCTGGAACGAGAGTGGATTATGAGATCTCATGTTGGAAAGGAAAATGAAGTAAGGATATTTGATCTTGAAATAGGTGGATTGTGAGATTCCAAGTCTCACAGGAGCACGGATCACGGCCGCATGCCACCAAAATTTTGTCTTACCCAAAAGCCCAAATCGGATAAGAAAAAAAATGCGGAAAGGATAAGAAAAAAAATGCTTTCCGCAGCCAGAATTCGAACCTGGATTTCTCAACAGAAATTTTCCAATTGTGCTACTGCGGATTTTGATTGACTAATGCAAAATAAATTATATATACTTTTAAAAAAAAATTGGGGTATTGAATTATTGATTATATTTTTTCTCTTAGGACGAATCGTTATCTAAAATGTGCATGATATGAGAAAACTTATTAACTTTGTATTATTCTACACTTAATTAATTATAAACAAGGATTATGAACTAACAACCTTAAATTTGATTGGTTGTTAGAGTTGGTCTTCGGTCAACGCTCTCAGTTGTCAATCCTAATTTGCTAGGACTAAAGATCAATGATCAAAAATTAGGATCAATGACTAGAGGTCAACAACTAAAATCATGTATTAGTGACCAATAATTTGGACATTGTGTTTTACCATACTTTTGATTGATCTTCTATTTATATTTTGATTTTATATTTTACTTTCAAATTTTATGAGTTAATTCATACATTTGTGGAGTTAATCGTCACATTTGTGTTCATGTATATAACAATATGCAAAAAAGAAAAAGAAAAAAAGAACCCACGATAACGACTTGAAGATCTAATATCGAAAGCTTTCAATGTGAGCAATAAAAAAACGATTAAAGTGATGAAGACAATTAGAAGTATCTACGAGGGAGCTTACATTTGGCTTTTCGAAATCCCCCATTTGTTGTTATGTAAGTATGCATTTAGTGGCTACTCCCATCCCAAAACATCACGTGTGAAGCTTTGATTGCCACCATAGTAGAAGTTAGAGGCAAAGTGATTATTGATATCGTTGAATGGATTAAACTTGATCTCTGAGATGATTCGAAGAAAATAAAAGATAAAATGAAGAATGTGTTTGAAAATTCAAAAGGAATTAATTGGGCCGGAGAAGAAAATTTTAAGGGTTAATTGGGGTGGTAGCGGGATATACCTAATGAACTTAAGTATAGAAATTGTTTATATTGGAAATAAGAGTTCGACTAGAATTCCACGTAAACATGTTATTATTTTCATATTTTATTAGTCTAATATAATTGACAATTGCTACTCTATAACCAGGTATGAAATAAAAAAATTAAAAAAAAAATTATACTTCTGAAAATTTATGGTCTCATATAATCTAACGATAGATATTAGTTTTTTTTAAGATTAATAGTCAATGATTTCTCTTATGTTCTGCCCCAAACACACTTAGATTTTGTTTATTTGAGTAATTACGTTGAAGATTAAATACTGAAAACGGTTTATTAGAATATTTTACATTTTTTTAAATATAAATTATATTGAAAATTTAAAATTATTAATTAAATAAATCTNTTTTTTTTTTTTTTTTTTTTTTTTTTTTTTGGATAAAGATTGATTTTGTTGGGGGAAAATATGATATAAATAAAGAGGAAAATATAAATCTATGAAAGATTTAAACATCATAAAAGAGGTGTACTTTTTTTTTTTTGTTCTTTTGTATTATTATTTCTTCCTTAAATTATTTATTTATCTTGATTTTTTTTAACTCGTCTCTTTTTTTTTTTTTTTTAATATGATTTTTTCTAATTCTATAAATTATTTATATATATTATTTATCTTTTCAATTTTTCTTATAAATTATTTATTTGAGAATAATTATTAATATTAACGTTTAAACAACTCAAAATTCAAAATGCATATTATTTATGATATATTTATCCATTAAATTTTTAATAAAAATAAACTAACAAAAGTAATAAAATAAAATTCTTTGAAGTAATTGAGGACAACAAAATATTAATTTTTTTAATATATATTTTTTATAACATTCATCTTTTAATTTATTTTATTTGGAATAAACTCAATTAATGAATTGTTTATTTTGCAATTTTATTATTATTAATTATTTAATTATAATAAATCCATAATAATTTATTTAATTTATTTTGACTAAAAAAAAAATAAATGAATTACTTATTTATTAACATTTATATAAGTATGTAATAAAATTATTAAAAATATTTTATTTATATGAAACTCTAGTAACATTTTCTATGCAATACCAAAGACCGTTATTTGATTCGTCGTCATCTTGTCCTCTGACATTCTATTACGAGGCATCTTATTCTCCATAAAAAAAAACTCCGACCCCTATATTAACCATACAAAAATTAAAGGGAGATCCCTCTGCTTTTAATTTTTTAAAAAATACTATTACGTCATATCTAAACATACGGTTCAAAGAATAAATTCTTTTAGATATGACAAAAATACTTTTACCATGTGAAAAGTATCTTGGGACGTAGATTCACGATAAGTTTAAGATAGCTTCTAAAAGAAAAATTGGATATTTGATTACTCGTTAACTATACATAATTACTTTTATAAAGTTGAGATTAAATTACGGTTTAGTTATAATTCTTCCACTTTGTATTTATTTAATCCATACACTTTAAAAACTGTCTAATAAATTCTTAAACTTTTAATTTAATAAATTTTCAAAATTTTAATTTGGAATCAAATAACTTACTAGTAAAATATAATTTAAAAATCTAATAAATCTTAATTTTAATTTTTTTTTTTAATTTATTCTAACACAAAATTTAGGTAAGAAAATTAATACTAAGATAGAAATAGTGAAGGGCAAAACAGGAAATTTGGCGAAGTTAATTTTGTACGTTGAAGTCTTCAAATAAAACGCGCGTCATCTACAGATGCCATAATCGATTCAGGGACTTGAAATGGAGGAACGTCCCTTTGTTATTTCTACAGAACCACAGCAGGTTCGTCTTCTTTCTCTCTTATCCTTCGATGCGTATTTGTTAATCGATTAGTTATGAATATTTGTATCCGTTATACACTCGATTCATTCATTTGTTATTCTTTCCTGTGATTTTGGAGTTGATATGAAGTGGGGAACACTCTTCTGTTAGGATTCTATAATCTTGTTTCTTGCATTTGTGCATTGCCGTTTTCCTGCAAATCTGTCTACTGGCCTTTTGTTTGTTTTGATTCATGTACTGTTTTGTTTTCGTCTGAAAACTCCTTTTTAGAAGTTTTGATTGAAGGAATTGTTATGGTTGGGGTGTGTTTTTAGTGAGGAATTGAACATGGATTAACTTTTGATTGTTTTGATAATTGGTTTGAGGAATTGAATGAATGGATTTTCTATGTTGCGTACTTTGTTTATGGGTCTTTGAGCCCTTCCTTCCAATGTAGTTTTTGTTTGCTTTTAATGGATGGGGCTCCGTTGGTTTCTACAAATACATCTAGAGATTTGCAGGAAGGTTTTGTGCCTCCAAGTTGTGTTCAAACCATCTCTTAAGATCAATTATTCAAAGGAACAGAACACCCAACAGCTATCTTATTAGGGCCAATCAATTTAAACTATTATCAAAAGGAAAGAATTATGAACTCTGTATAAAAGTGGAGATTTCCCACATGAATTATTTGCATGATACTTGTCCTTGTCTTGTAAGGTGGAGGATGGAGGTGAAAGTCCGAGGTACACTATTGATGAAGCTCTTGTATCCATGGGTTTTGGGAATTACCAAATTCTTGTGCTTGTTTATGCTGGAATGGGATGGGTTTCAGAAGCTATGGAAATGATGTTACTCTCCTTTGTTGGACCTGCAGTTCAGTCTGCGTGGAGCCTTTCTCCCCGTGAAGAGTCTTTGATTACCAGTGTGGTTTTTGCAGGCATGTTAGTTGGGGCCTATTCATGGGGCATAGTTTCTGATATCTACGGACGAAGGCAGGTCTCCTTTATTCTAATATCATTTCACTTTCATTTACATATGTGTAAGCTTGATGATGCGACTTCCTTCCACTTAATACATTTTGAACAATCTACTTGCATCCTTGGCTTTCAATTTGAACAATCTTTGGACTGATACTTATAAAAAATTGTATTATATTCCGAACTTTGAAATTGAGTTCTTATGATATAGAACTGAACGTTTATGACAATCTTGATTCTATATTTCCTTTGCTTTTTCTCATTCAGGAAAGGTTTCTTCATTACAGCAACAATCACTTCCATCGCTGGATTTCTAAGTGTTTTTGCCCCAAATTATATATCTTTGTTGATTCTTCGCTGTCTAGTTGGCGTTGGGTTGGGAGGTGGCCCTGTACTTGCATCCTGGTTCTTGGAATTCATTCCTGCTCCTGAAAGAGGCACGTGGATGGTTATTTTTTCAGCATTCTGGACCATTGGAACAATCCTTGAAGCTTCATTGGCATGGGTATAATCTAGCTTTCAGTTATGTTCCAGTGCATGTTCATTTCTAGTCAAGCAACTTTGCAGACGATATCTAATTTTGGAGATTAGGGTGATTTGCCTGCTATGAGCGATGAGACTGAACTCCGAAGTGAGGTAGACACAAGGCAGTGTGCCAGTAAGGACGCTGAACCCCAAAGGAGTGGATTGTGAGATCCCACGTCGGTTGGGGAGGAGAACGAAACATTTTTTAGAAGGGTGTGGAAACCTCTCCCTAACGACTAGTTTTAAAAATTTTGAGGGGAGGAAAGCCTAAAGAGGACAATATCTGCTAGCGGTGGGATTCGCTGGTTACAGTTTTCTTATTTTATTTATTTTTGTATAGTCTATGCCTTTCAGCCGAGACCATTAAAATGGTTGCAGTAACCTTTATGTATGCCCTCTTACTTGCAGATGGTCATGCCAAAATTGGGCTGGAGGTGGCTCCTCGCACTTTCTTCTTTTCCTTCATTTCTCCTACTACTCTTCTACCAATTTACTCCGGAGTCCCCACGATATCTCATTTTACAAGGTAGAACAAGTGATGCAGCTATTATTTTAGAGAAAATAGCACGACGTAATAGAACAAATCTCCCTCCTGGTGTTCTTGTTTCTAGTGACACATGTGATTTTGAGAAGCAACGTATTCCCCTGGAAGTTGTACAATTGCTTTCACCAACACAAACGAAAGTTGAAACTTCTCAAGCAACAAAATTTAATATGGTGGGTCTCTCTCCATTGTTAAAGCTTCTTTCTCGAGAACTGATTGTGTCTACATTGCTCCTCTGGGTGGTTTTCTTTGGCAATGCCTTCTCTTACTATGGCCTCGTGTTGCTGACCTCTGAGTTGACTGGGACAGATAGCTGTACGTCTACTGATTTACATCTAAAAGAACATGAAGATTTCCACTTCAGAGATGTCTTTATCTCTAGTTTTGCAGGTAACAGTCTTCTGGTTGTTCCAAAGTTTCCTCTAGTTAGGGGCAACCCTTTGTTGCGTGGATGATAATCTAACCACAAATTTTCTTTGAAGAGTTACCTGGTCTATTATTATCAGCTGTCATGGTTGACAGAATCGGGCGTAAGCTATCGATGTCTTCACTGTTCTTCCTGGGCGCCACATTTCTATTTCCCCTAGCGTTTTATAGGATTGATGGATTGACAACGAGCCTTTTGTTTGGAGCTCGCGTCTGTATCACATCTACATTCACAGTTGTCTGTATATATGCTCCTGAGGTAAGTTGGAACACTAAACTTTACATTGCCAAAGATAACATTGTGATGTTTTAAGAGAATGGTCTGTTGTTGTCTGCTTTTGATACTATGGTTCTTTTTTATCTGGACTTGCTTTCTCCTATCATATGCCTTTCTTCTTTAAAACTGAACTCTTTTTACTCATCCATGTTGCTCTCTTATAAGACATCTTTATTTTCCGCCATGTTTGCGTTTCTTGGTACAACAATTGTTCTTGCCTTGAGATTTTTATGTAGTTTTTCTTAAGCTCTTTCTTATTTATACTCTTACCATCTATGCAATCTTCAGATATATCCAACCTCAATCCGAACAACTGGATTTGGGGTTGCTAGCTCTATTGGAAGAATTGGGGGAATGTTATGCCCTCTTGTGGCAGTAGCTTTGGTTAAAGGATGCCATCAAACAGCGGCCATTGTTTTGTTTGAGATTGTATTTTTTGTGTCAGGGATCTGTGTTGTGTTCTTCCCATTTGAAACCAAGGGACAAGATCTTCCTGAAACAATGTAGCTGGAAAGCTCAGAAATCATACTGATCACATAGTTCTAGTAGGACTCGACCTCGGCTCCATTACCTTTGTTCATTATCTGCTGCTATAGATGTCGTTGAAGAGACCGTATCTTTCAGTATCGACTCTGCACTCGTCGTGCACATGTATAATACAAGGTGTACCATATTTGTATTCTCAAACTCTTAGAGGGATAAAATGTAGGATGACACTAGAATAAGCATACTTCATATGAATATTTATGTTCCGATTAAATTCATGTGGTTTAGACACTTGTTGTAATATCTTTCATGTGTACTAAACACATAGTCGTCTCTTTTGTCGAAGATCTCACATTGAAAAGCTGAAGAGACTTCTCGATGTTTATAAAAATATACCTTTTACTTCCTTTGTTGTCATTTGATTTTTGTTTTGAGATTGTACCCAGCATGAAGCCGAATGGATATTCAGTTAAAAAAAATCCGACAAAAAAAAAGAAACTTCATCCATGGAGTTAATAATTGTTCAAAATAGAGATGTTTATTTTACTTGAAAGGTCGTAGCTTCTGGGGACTCGTCTCAAATGGAAAAGGGATTACCCATTTAGATAGAGAATGAGGGAGGGACTGGGATACATCCCGTTAGATAAATTGGGTCAAAGTCGGGATTATATTCTCTACTTCCGTCTTCACCTTATCCGGCTCCATCCGGTCTAAAAACTATATTTTCTTAGGGTTTAATTTAAGGTTGAAATGGTAAATTGGTGGGTGTGATAAAAGCAGGGCCAGAAACTAGTTATCCCTTTTCTTCCCATCCTATTATATTCAAGCCATCCATATCAACACGTGGATCAACGCCGATCTTCAAAAAAAGCGTTTCAAAAATCAACACACATTATCCAGAAGAAGAGGAAGATGATTCGATTCTCGAAGGCCAGAGCAGAGTAGAGTCAAAATCGAATCCAAAACTTCAGAATGATAAGCCATGTAAAAGGTCCATTTCCACCGATACCAGCCCTAGCGCATCCAAATTGGAACAGCGCCGTCGTCCGATTCACCGCTCCGCTTGCGCTAACCAGAGCCAGTTGCCGGATTGCAACCACTGCGGCGGCGATTTTAGCAGCCGCAGTCGTGATTGTTTCGCCGGCGCCGTCAGCCGCTATCGAGAGTAGCAGCAACTTATCGGAACAACAAGAAGAAAGCACTACGCTGTCTAACATTCCGCAGACGCTTTCCGGCGAGTGCGCGCAGCCGAGCGACTGTAAGAAGGCGAGAATTCAACGGCCGAAGTCGAGGAAGGCGGAATCGTGCACGATTAAGTGCGTTGGAACTTGCATTCGAGGCGGCGATGGATCACCCGGAGAAGGCCCTCTGAACATCAGAAGGTAAGGATAGATTATTGGAAAATGGCTATTGATGAACACACACAAATTTGTAGGAAATTAAGCCGAATTCTTAGTGTTTGATCTCTGGAATTTCTTCGTTTATTGTTTGCAGACCGATTGTTGTTTTCAAGCAAGGTTTTCGAAGTCGTCAATACTGGTACGTATTCCTCTTTGAATCTCAAAGTAGTTTTAATTTTATTCCATTTTTGTTTGAGAAAAAAAAGTCAGTAAATGAAACATTTGAAACCAAGTTTAAAATTGAAGAAAAAAGGGTTATCCATTGGGGATTACCACCAAGTAGAGGCCAGTGATGAACGACCATTTCAGTAATGGTCAGTTGTTGCTGGGCTCGATTTCTTGCCACCGGTCCTGGACACTAGTCATTGTTCGCTCGGTCCCAATCATTATTCATCAGCACCCAATCTCAATCAATGTTCTCCTATCACCAGCCATCGATCACCAATCCCCAGTCTCAGTCGATGGTCTTTGATCCCAGATGCTACTTGTTGGTCCCTGATCTCAATTGGCGACCCTTGATCCTCAACCTTGTTGCTACGATTGACAATTGGGTTCGGTGATTGTTAACCCCCCGACTACTGTCGGTGACCAACTCTAACCACCGCTAAAATTTGAAGTTATTAGTTAGTATCTGTGTTTGCATATATTAGCTTGTCGAAGAAGTCAGGCTCGTTGGATGATGAAAGTCCGACTAATTTAGGGAATAATCATGGAGTTTATAATCAAACAACTCTCTCTCCATTGGTATGAGACCTTTTGAAAAGATGTCCAAAACAAAGTTACCAAAAACTCATGCTTAAAATGGACAATATCCATAAAGCTTAGGCTTAAAATGGATAATATTCATACCACGGTAGAGAGTCAGGCTCATCTAATAGCTCATCTAATAATGCCTACCAAACTTCTTAATAATCGGTTAAGTTTTGGGGATTTTGCAGTTTGGTGGAGTGTTCAGATATCTGCAATTTGATCGGCGATGGTGATGATGGACCTTGACTACACTTTTTTTTTTTTTTTTTCTTCCTTTCTGTGCTATTTTATTACTTCCATTACAACCTCAAATTCATCTTTTTCATTCTCAAAATTAGTTTTTAATATTTTATTTTATGTGTTTTTTTTTTCTTTTGTTGCATGAATAGCTCTTTTTTTCTTTTTTATTATTAAAAAAAAGGGTATTTTTTTAATATAAAATTGATTGTTTTAAATATTAATAAACCCGAAAGAAATGTAAATGCTATTTGATTCTATTTTTTAGATTCAAAAACTTAACTAAAACTGGATAACATTTTTTTAATTAAAAGAACACTAAAAAATGCAAAATCAAACCGAACCAAATTCGAATATCTGTTTGAGGCATTTTGGTGAAATTTGAATTTTTTATGTTTTGGTGTTAATCAACTTTTAAACATAAACTTTCAAATTTTCAATTTTAACTAAAATTTTAAAAATTAATTTTTATAGCCGACACAGATAAATTATTGTGTCCGATTGAATTTAAAATTTTCAATTTTGTAATTAATAGAATACATTAATTTCTAGAGAATATTCATCCTGACCTATTAAATATATATTTGACAACATTTAATTGTTAATGTTACAAATTTGAAACTTTATAAACATATTATACCCCATATAAAAAATTTAGAAACTTATTAAATACAAGTTATTTCAAGTTCAAATATCATATATTGACACAAATCTAGATTGTATAGATTAAATGTCTAATCTTATATGAACTTGTGCCCCGAGCTTGAGGTTTTTAGGGTCAATCACTAGACATGGTAAATCTTTTTTTATTATTATAAACATTAATTTATATATTTTCATAATCATTTAATATTATGTTGTAAAAAAAAAACTAGTAAATTTTATTATCTTTACTAAGAAACCACCCATGAAATTCATATATAAAAAGAACAGGAGATTAGCCNGGTAAAGCTTATTGGGACTATAAATATGCACATCAATCACCCTTAGAATATGAACTAAACTCCCTTCCCCCTAAGATGCAAAATATACAAAACTTAGGAGCACCATTTCCACCTACCTAACATCAACAATTCTTCCTAAAATCTAAATTTACACCCACATTGTGCAACCAACCAAAGGCAGGATGGATGAAGATATCATTGCAATGAAGATTTCTCAGCCAAAAACAAGTATCGAAAGCGAGAATCGAAAGGAAGAATACCACAGTTTCGAGACCCGATTAGGCTTTGTCGCCTCTGAGATATGCAACCCTGAACAAACGCAGCTTGATGGGGTGGAAGGTAGTGAGATATCCACACTGCTAAATTTGCATCGTCAACCGAGTTTTTGGCGAAACAATATAGCAGTTTCGGTACCAATAATCTCCCTTTGTTGCTAACACCTACCGAAGCTCGAATGAAATCGCGTTGTGCCTCTACAAGATCCTCTTGAATATTGTTTGCATTGTAGATCCTCACCTATATAAGTAGAAAAATGTTAATATGTCGGTACACTATCTTACACGTGAGTTTTCTGGTCTAGAATTACCGCGGGAGACGAGTACGTTCCACAGCTTAGAGCGAATGTTAAAAGTGGTTCGTGTTTGTCTATTGCGAATCTTCGCTGCTCCTCGGTCACCTTCGACTTATGAAGAGCGAGAAGCAAAGCCTGGTTATGATATAGGGTAATGAGGCAATGAAGTGTGATACAGAGAATAACCAAGAAAATGTAAGAACATTTTATAGCAAGTGCATACAATTTGTGGCCTGTGAACTGGTGGTTTCATCTTGAGGATGCCATATTCAATTCCTGTTGCACTGAAAGAATGCCCACCAACTGTGTATGCTGCCTGTAAGAGTACATTTCAAATGATATACATCATTAACACCCAAAAAGAAAGAAGCTGGAGATGAAACTACACATTTTGACTGAACCGGTGCATTGCTTGCTTTCAAAGTGATATCAAGAATGATACATGAACACAAAGACTTTGAATGCACATCTTATCTTATGCAGCCAAGAAGGGTCTCACTCTTTCCATTACACTCATGCATCTCAAGTCTTATCACCAAACCCATCTGTTTTGTTTCTCTCTCTCCAATCGATGTGAGATCTCACAATCCACCCCCTTTGGTGGCCAGCGTCCTCACTGGCACACTACTCGGTGTCAGGCTCTGATACCATTTGTAATAGCTCAAGCCCATTGCTAGCAAATATTGTCCGTTTTGGCCCGTTACATATTGTTGTTAGCCTTACAGTTTTAAAACGCGTCTGCTAGGGAGAGGTTTTCACACTCTTATAAGGAATGCTTCGTTACTCTCTCCAACCGATGTAGGATCTCACAGATGACTACTTGTGGAGGAAAGTAACTATAGGGTAAACCTGAAAACGACCTAACTATATTTTATAATTAAATACAGAAGAAATATGAGGCTCTAAAATATGAATCCACGTACAAGGAAAAAGAAAGGAGCAAAATAATGCCTTGAAATTCAAACCTTTTGCATCAAAGAGAAAAGTTTCAGTTCACTTTTTGGAACTCCATAAGCCAGGTAAGCCTGTAAAAAATAAGACAAGATATGAACAACAAACTTAGCATCGGTTTGCGTAACACCCAAGCCCACCTCTAGCAAATATTGTCCTCTTTGGGCTTTCCCTCAAGGTTTTTTAAAACGCGTCTGCTAGGGATAGGTTTCCACACCCTTATAAAGAATGCTTCAATCCCCATATCTCACAATCCACCCCCTTTCGAGCCCCAGCATCCTCACTGGTACTCGTGAGATACCACATCGATCGGAGAGAGGAACCGGTGCCAGCGAGGACATTGGACCCCGAAGGAGGGTGAATTGTGAGATCCCACATCGGTTGGAGAGGGGAACGAAACATTCTTTATAAGGGTGTCGAAACCTATTCCTAGTACACGCATTTTAAAAACCTTGACAGGGAGCCCGAAAGAGAAAGTCTAAAGAAGACAATATCGGCTAGCAGTGGGCATGGGCTTGGGCTGTTACTGTATGTTTCTCCATATTTACAAATATGCTCTCACAGTTGACCATGAACGTATTAAACCGAATTCAACAAGGAGAAGCCACTTACATGCATGATCAGTGCATTATATAAGTTAATCCAGAACGCTAGTCTTTCGTCTCTGTTTAAGTGAATGGGATTCACTTTTGCAAGCTGCTCAACAAGAGTGCTGTTCACAAAACAGATACATTAAGGCAAAAACAGGCCAAAACTAGATTGCAGTAAGATAATATGGTCTATGAACACTACCGGAACTTCCTCAATTCACCAGCAGCATATTCTAATTGCTTCTTCCCGACCGACATCCAAGAAACTTCAGCTGCTTGCGAATAATTCCCAATGTCAGCCCAGCTTAATTTTCCACGTACACTGTATGGATCACAAGCATTCTGTGTGGCTAATACTTCAGAGCTACTTGGAATATCAATTTGTGGACTTTGTACTCTTGATGAAATAATCGACCGTTCAGATGACGACCACCACGACGAATTGGAGAGATGTCCTCGGGGTGACACAGGTGAGTGGTTTTCTATTGTTGATGATTTGGATGGCACAGTTGAATCTGCTAGTGAGATGAATATGTTCTTCATACATCTGACCATTTCTTCTGACAATATATTAGGGTGATGCCAGAGGCCACTTGCTAGTGGACCTCGAGACATTTTGTCACATTCTATTGGTCGGGAACGTTCATTGACCTCTGTCACCGACGTCGTCTCAGGATGTGTTTCAACTAGGCCAACTGCACTCTGATTCAGCATAAACAAAGCTACAGCGTTAACTAAATGCATTGAAGAACTCAGCAGAAAAACGAAGTTTTAGGTAAAGAAAAGATATATATTTACATCAAAAGAAAAGAACATTGTGGTGAGATACCGATTTTTTCTTGGTGTCAGAATTGGAGCAACGAGAAGTTGAACAAGGTGATGAATGCATTAGACGATATTCTGCAAGCTTTCTTTCATTCTTTTCTTGACTAAGTTGGAAATGTAAAGAGACTATTTCTTGCTCGAGTCGTACAACTGCATCTTCCAACACTGCAATGCTAGATAAAAGATCTTGGGCCTGCACAAATTTCAACACAAGAATATTGCACAATGATTTAAAACTAGAAAACATAATACAAATAAAGGAAATTTTGAACAATCGGAGGTGTAACAGCTCAAGCCCGCTCAAGCCCATGGCTAGCATATATGGTTCTCTTTGGGATTTTCCTTCTGGGCTTCCCCTCAAGGTTTTAAATTGGGTTTATTAGGGAGAGGTTTCCACACCCTTATAAGTAATGCTTTGTTCCCTTCTCCAACCGATGTGGGACCCCCCACCCAATCCACTCCCTTTGGGATCAACGTCCTTGCCGACGCATTGCCCGGTGTCTGACTCTAATACTATTTGTAACAGCCCAAACCCATCACTAACAGATATTGTCCTTTTTGGGCTTTCCCTTCTAGGCTTCCCGTAAGGTTTTAAAAACATGGCTACTAGAGAGAGATTTCCACACCCTTATAAGAAATGATTCGTTCCCTTCTCCAATCAATGTGGGATCTCACAATCAACCTCCTTTGGCACACTGCCCGGTGTCTGGCTCTGATACTATTTGTAACCGTCCAAGCCCACCACTAGCAGATATTGCCCGCTTTGGTCCATTACGCATTGCTGTCAGCCTCACGATTTTAAAACGTGTTTGCTCGAGAAAGGTTTCCACACCCTTATAAGGAATGCTTAGTTCCCCTCTCTAACAGTTGTGAGATCTCACAATCCACCCCCTTGAGTGCCAGCATCCTCGGCACACCGAAAAAGAAAAAGAGAAACAGAGAAGATCCTTGAGGAAACTAAAATTGGTAGCTCTAAAGCACTTAAAATGGCTTTACTTCCCTACCAGCATATTATTTCATAATCCCCCAAGATCATCATTATTAGTAAAATTGGATATTGAGGAGGTTCTTCAGATTTTGAAGCATAAATAGAAAGGAATATATCTTAAAATCATTAAACTCACCAACTGGATACTCAATAAATTGCGTAGTTATAAGCAACATACATGATGAGGGAGGCATGAGAAGTTGGCTAATCTTAGATCCTTCTTTTGAATAGCATCTTCAAGCGAGGTATGCAGCTCAATCTCTTCTTGCAACTTTTGTTGTAACCTTTTCACCTACAAAATCACATTTTTAACCCAACAATCAAACCAACTGGGAATTTCCTAGTCATGTTGAAACACTAAGTTCAATAGATCCAATGATCTTGGAAAAAGGAACAGGATGACAGGATTTCTTTGAAGCGTAGGTGACATTTCCTGATGCTTTACTAACTTAAATATAAACATGTTGAAGGCAAATCTATGATGATATTTAGACACTTACATCTTGTTCAAGCTGAAATCTGTAGGGAAAAGAACCATCATCTTTCTCCAATACGCCATGATTGCTCTGCTACATTAAGCAAAACTCAGAAACAATGGGGAATGTAATGCGTAGATTACATTTTACAGCCAAATCATGTTGTTAAAAAGCAATAGATGACTAGATTAATCGACTCACTAAAACGTTACGACGCTACTAGTGTTTTAAGGCGAACCATTCAAATAGAGAAACAGAAGGAGAAGAAGATCTTTCAACTTTTCCTCTCCTAGGTAGTTTGATTCTCGCTTCAAATTTATCCGAGCTATCTAAGCATCGTGCCACATAAGCTTGTCGCCCGTCACAAATTAACACACAGTAAAAGAATAGTATAATTGAAAAACGTTAAAGCACGAATTGGAACTATTTGCTAATAGAGATGAAACTAAAATAGATATTCAAGTTACTTAAAATATTGTCCTCCTTCGGCTTTCCCTTTCAAGCTTTTCTTCAAGTGTTTTAAACCACGTCTCGTAGGAAGAGGTTTCCACACCCTTATAAAGAATGCTACGTTCTCCTCCCTAACCGATGTGGGATCTCACATTTTTTGTGTTCAGAACTTAGCTGATACACGAGAGAGAAATAAGTTCACAAGCTAATACCAATATAAAGCAAACTCCTCAATCCTGTACATTGAGCATAATAGTTAGCATTTATCAGCTCAGTCGAAGGTTGAGGACGTATGGCTCGAGGTGAAGGAACCCGACCTCAACCACTTTGCAGTTAGCAATTACCTTAGTTCGTGCTATACGGTCACTAGTAGTTTGCAGTGAGCAATTATCAGATATTTGCACAGAACAAAAAACAGCAATTATTAGTTAACAACAATTGTGTTTACGGGTATCATTATTTTTCACTCTCAAGTCAGTTTTTGCTCCAACCCAAGCCCACCACTAGCAGATGTTGTCCGCTCCATTAGCTTTACGGTTTTAAAACGCATCTACTAGGGGAGGTTTCCACACCTTTATAAGAAATGCTTTGTTTCCCACCCAACCGATGTGAGATCTCACAGTTTTTGTGCATAGTTAGAGTTCGAAATTACAGTAGAACATTAGAAAACATTGTAATCCTTCCTTCCATTTATACCCAGTAACAGAAAACCATGTCCATAACACCTTACCTCTAAAAACGAGTCAGCACAGCCAAGCTCAACAACATTCCCTGAATTAGAACTGAACCCAGAGAGGGGATCACATCTGTGACATCATAATGACAATAAAAGGAAAGAAAATCATTGAAAAGGAAGCACAACTGGATCTCTACAAAAAAACAAAAGAAATGAAGAACATAATAAGTCCAAGGAGAAGAGCAGCTTTACAAGCAAACTCCAGTTTGAGCAGGTAAATCCGACATTCTGGGTTTATGAGGTTCAGTGGCCTCTACATAACAAAAAAAAGATCCAAAATAAGCATCACAAGTCCGACATTCACCCCAAAATCTAGATTCTGGGTAACCCACATCTTAAACGAAGAACCCATATCTGCTAACCTTACAGAGCATCCGAATCGAGAGCCATGGCCCAGAGATGCAGACTCATAAATGCACAGTGACGCCGTCGCCTGCGAAGAGACGATATAATAAAAATGAAGACAAAAAAGGAAATAGCCCCTCATGAAGGCACAGTTACGAGTCATTTTCAAGAAGAAAAGGCAACCCATTACATTATAAACACAATGAGAACCAGTGAACCTAATCAAACGATGATTCAAAAGTAAGGCATAAACAAAAGAAAAACCCAAAGAAGAGCCGAAAAAACTCAACTGATGTGATGGGTGTTCCGCGAAAATCAGGGCTGAGCCAAAAAGGAAGGAATGATTCAAGTTTTTGTGGGAAAGTGGAGCTGTTCGTTCTTCAAATTTATTTTCGTTTCCGCTTTTTGCAGTGGGAGTGGTTAAAAGTTTTGAAGTTGAAGCCACAAAAGTTAAGCAATATGATTAAATAAAGCAATAAAGGAGCCTCCACTGTCGCAGCGACCCACTTCCCTCGTGTTGGTGGAAAGTCGGTGGCGTTTTGTGTATTAGTGAAATTCATATCAATATCTCATCTCATCGACTAAACGTCAAAATTCAAATTTAATCACACTTAGCTCCTTCATTTATTATTGTTGTTTTAGTTTAGGGTGGGAGATTCAAACACTAATCTTTTAGTTAAGTAATAAAACGTGACCTAAAAGTCAAACCAATCTGAAAATACTATTTTTTGTTTTAGATGGATAACTTTATCCAAAATCAAAATATAAAGTGACATTTTTTACGATACCCAACAAGAAAAAAAACCGTTCATCATCCAATTCGGTAAACATCGTACGAAGAATTGGCAAATGTAAGATTTTCTGGACAAAACGCCGTGAATCAGAGGAAAAGAGGGCCTCAACGTGGCAGGACTGCGAGAAAGATCGTCGAAATGTTCATCTCCTTTGCGTGGTTAGGAAAATTCAGAGCCATGAACAGTCCCTTCTCAGCTCCTATTTCATTTTTGCATTTTCTGGGCTTCTTCCTTTTTCTATGGGCGAGAAACCAAATGGGTTGCTTTCATTTTGCAATCCAAACTTCAAACTGATCGATTCCTCAGGTAACCGTTGGTTCAGAGTTCAATGCCTATGGAGGCAATGGCCGCGACGATATCTTGTGGGAATTTGAGCAGTACAACAACCCATCAGTGTAAATGGAAGCAGAGATTGAGACGGTCATCAGATCCATACAGAACGGTCTTCTTCTCTAATTCCTTTCGGAGTGGTAATGGAAGGTTTTCCCGATCGTTGATTACGAGGGCCGCTGCGAATACTGACAATAAGGGCGAAAAGAAAGCTGCTGATGAAGAGAAAGTGGATTCTAGTGAAGGGTTTCAACAGCCGCCGCCGCAGCCGAAGATTACATTGGACGATGTGAATCCGGTTGGGTTGGGACGGAAGTCCCGCCAACTGTTCGATGAAATGTGGAGGAAGTTTTCTGGGTTGGGACAGATCTCGAGGACCACACGGATGGATGATAAGGAAGCTCTTGATGCTCTGCTTATTAGGGAGGGGCCTATGTGTGAGTTCGCTATCCCTGGGGCTCAAAATACCACTGTGCTTGTTGTTGGTGCCACTAGCCGCATTGGCCGCATTGTTGTTCGTAAGCTTATGCTCAGAGGCTACAGTGTCAAGGTTTTACTTCTTTTGTTCTTGTCTGATGAAATCATGTTTGTAGATGTTATGTTCATTGAGCCATCGATTTATCCTTAAGCTAAGCAGGCTTTAGTGAGGAAGGCAGATGATGATGTCGTGGATGTGCTTCCACGGTCGGTGGAAATAGTGATTGGAGATGTTGGTGATGCTAATACCCTTAAGGCTGCTGTGGAAGGATGCAATAAAATCATCTATTGTGCAACTGCTCGTTCCACCATTACTGCTGATCTCTTCAGGGTTGATCATCAAGGAGTTTACAATATCACCAAAGCATTTCAGGTCTGTCTTTCTGCACTCATAAATCATAATCACCGAGCACTTTATTTGTAATAGTCCAAGTCCACCGCTGGCAGATATTGTCTTGTTTGGCTTTCAAACTTTTCCTCAAGGTTTCGTTCTCCTCCCCAACCGATGTGGGATCTCACAATCCACCCCTTTCGGGGCCCAGTATCCTCACGGGCACTCATTCCTTTCTCCAATCAATGTGGGTCCCTCCAATCCACCCCTTCGGGGCCCAGCATCCTTGCTGGCACACCACCTCGTGTCCACCCTCCTTCGGGGTTCAACCTCCTCACTAGCATATTACTCGATGTCTGGCTCTAATACCATTTGTGCCCAAGCCCACTTGCTAGTAGATATTGTCCTATTTGGACTTTCCCTCAAGATTTTAAAACGTGTCTACTAGCGAGAGGTTTCCACACCCTTATAAAGAATGTTTCGTTCTCCTCACCAATCGATGTGGGATCTCACAATCCACCCCCTTCGGGGCCCAGTGTCCTCGCTGGCACTCGTTCCTCTCTCCAATCAACGTGGAATCTCACAGTAATGGAATGGACTGGACTGGACTGTTGGTTGCATTTTCACTGAAATTTAAGCATTAGATATTGGCTCCTTTATTTCTCTTAAATGTCATAGTTGCCCATGCATCTATTCCTGGAACCGTCAAAGAAGAGATGAATGAGCCAGAACAGTCAGTCAATCCTCAACTCAAGACTGAAGATGAATGAGACTTGACAGTGTTTGAAATCGGGTATAGGAAATCGGGTATAGGAAAGAAAAGAGCTCACAATAGATCATTCATGCAAACCCAATACCCACGAAAGTGCTTGGCAAAAGCTGATACCTGATATAAATTGCAGGACTATAATAATAAGCTAGCCCAACTTCGAGCTGGAAAAAGCAGCAAAAGTAAGCTTCTGCTTGCGAAGTTCAAATCTGAAGAATCGCTGAATGGCTGGGAAGTTCGCCAAGGAACTTACTTCCAGGATGTTGTTGCTGCTTAGTATGATGGAGGCATGGATGCAAAATTTGAATATACCGAAACTGGAGAGGCTGTCTTCTCAGGTAAAACTCATTTATACTGAATAAATCATACAATATGGCTGGTTCATGAAATTTCTCTCCACTTAGTGATAAATTTAAGACCAGTGGGGCTGCGTTGAACCAAATTAATAATACAATAATGTATATAGATGTGAATTAGCATATAATGTTTTTGACATTCATTGTAGGATACGTTTTTACAAGGGGAGGGTATGTTGAGTTATCGACAAAGCTTTCCTTACCATTGGGATCCACTCTTGACAGGTTCCTGATTTACTTAAATATCATTATCAATTTTGGTCAAGAGTTCTTCATTTTAATAAAGGTTTGATTGTAAATACCTCTGTTTCTTCTATGTTTGATCTCTAGATATGAGGGGCTCATTCTTTCAGTAGGTGGGAATGGTAGATCTTATGTGTTAATTCTTGAAGCTGGTCCTTCAGCTGATACAACTCAAAGTAAACTATATTTCTCAAGATTTAGCACAAAAGCTGGATTTTGTAGGGTAAGAATCTCTTAACAAAAGTATTGTAATATCATACAGATGCAAACATCTTGAACAAATTCAAATTTGTTAATATCGCCATGTTCGAAACAGTTTACAAGATTGTATCAATGATTGACAGGTTAGAATACCTTTCTCATCGTTCCGCCCTGTAAAACCGGATGATCCTCCTCTTGATCCATTTCTTGTGCATACATTGACCATTCGTTTCGAGCCCAGGAGACAGGTTGGTGCGTCAACTCTGTAAGAGATGATCAAGTAAAGCAACTTTATTATACAGGATGCATGATAAAGACCATAACTCTACGTTCAATTTTGCAGAGAGCTGTTGAAGGGCCTGCAGCAGGCGTAAAGCAGCAAGACTTGAGAAGCTTTGAACTAATATTGGAGTATATAAAAGCCTTGCCTGTGAGTTATTTTAGGTGCTTCTACGTTTTTCATTTTGATGGGCATCATTTGAGGAATGTTATATCAGCTGTAGTCTGCTCTGACTTCAGTTTGGCAAATGCCTTGATCATTAGTATATGATAAAGTTATGGCATGTTTGATCACATTGTCGTTTTTTTGAATTAAACATGTTTTCTTACCATTTATTTATTTTGTTCTTCATCTTCTTTAAGAAAAGTTTGGAGTTCATAACCAAATTGCAAAAAGAAAATCAGATTTTTTGAAAGCCACGGTATTGTTTGATAACATTTTGGTTCTGGTAGATGTGAGATCCCACATCGGTTAGAGAGGTGAAACATTTCTTATAAGGGTGTGGAAACCTCTCCCTAACAGATGCATTTTAAAACCATGAGGCTGACGGCGATACGTAATGAGCTAAAGCAGACAATATCTGCTAGCTGTGCGTTTGGGCTGTTACAAATGGTATCAAAGCTAGGCACCAAGCGGTGTGCCAGCGAGGACGTTGGAACCTCGAAGGGGTGGGTTGTGAGATCCCACATCGATTGGAGAGGAGAACGAAACATTCCTTATAAGGGTGTGGAAACTTCTCCCTAACAGACGTGTTTTAGAACGTGAGGCTGATGGTGATACGTAACGGGCCAAAGCGAACAATATCTACTAGCGGTGGGCTTGGGCTGTTACAAATGATATCAGAGCTGGCCATCGAACGGTGTGCCAGTGAGGACACTAGGACCCAAGAGGGGTGGATTGTGAGATCCCACATCGGTTGGAGGGGAGAACGAAACATTTCTTATAAAGGTGTGGAAACATCTCCCTAACAGACGCGTTTTAAAACCATGAGGCTGATAACGATATGTAATGGGTCAAAGCGGACAATATCTGCTAGCGGTGGGCTTGGGCTGTTACAAATGGTATCAAAGCTAGGCAGTGAGCGATGTGCCAGCAAGAACGTTGGGCCCCCAAGGAGGGGTGGGTTGTGAGATCCCACATCGGTTGGAGAGGAAAACGAAACATTCCTTATAAGGGTGTGGAAACATCTCCCTAACATACGCGTTTTAAAACCGTGAGGCTGATGGTGATATGTAACGGGCCAAAGCAAACAATATCTGCTAGCGGTAGGCTTGGACTGTTATATATCTCATTTGGCTAGAAAACATTTACATATTTTCTTACGAAAGCGTCCATAAACGGTGTGTTTAAAGACTGGGCAGGAGACAGACTTCATCTTGGTTTCATGTACAGGATCTGGTGTAGAACCAACCAGAAGGGAGCAGGTTCTCAAGTCGAAAAGGGTATCCTTCTTTTCCTCATATTGTTCCTTTTGGCCATTTCACTATTCAGTGTTCTTTATAAATGTATAGAACTTCTTGCCTTCAGGCTGGGGAAGATTCATTGAGAAGATCAGGCCTCGGTTACACAATTATCCGTCCAGGCCCCCTCAAGGTATAGTTTTCACAGCATTCGATATATGTGTGACAGTAACAATTGAAATGTGAGCAGTTTTCCAAGTTTCTTGTTCCTTGTTCTTCAGAAATGTAACAAAAAATTTGTTGTTGCAGGAAGAACCTGGCGGCCAACGTGCCCTCATATTCGACCAGGGAAACAGGATAACTCAGGTAAGAAAAATGGTCTTTTTTCCTCAACATAGACGATCAAACTCGGTCCTTACTCCTTTGCTGGTTTACCATTTCAACATTTTAGGCCATAAGCTGTGCTGATGTTGCTGATATCTGTGTAAAAGCGTTGCATGATTCTACTGCAAGAAACAAGAGCTTTGACGTGAGTAGAAACTTTTCTTTCATGAGCATTACTGTTCTTTCTCATGACCAGCAAAGTTAAAGTCGTACTGTTTCCAGGTTTGCTATGAATATATTGCCGAGCAAGGAAGAGAACTCTATGAGCTGGTAAGAAACCAAGAATCTTTTTCCGTGTCCAACTTTTAACAAGTTTCATTTCTTATGCTTGATGCTTCGTTTTTTGTATAAAGTCCCTGTTGTCACAGATAATCAAAACTTATTAATCATGTCATAATCGAACATTTAAATATGTTTTACTTAAACCAAATTGGAAGAGTTCGTTGGAAGTCGAAAACTACTTCGTACCCAACTTATTGGTCTATTAAGAACGTTGCCCTTCTAACCACCTTGGGTTGGTCCAATGGTCAATAAGGGCTAAGCCATGGTGGCCACCTACTTAGGGTAGTTACCTAGACAACCAAATATAGTAAGATCAGGTGGTTGTTCGGTGGGAACAGTCGGGGTATAGGACAAGCTGGCCCAAACACTTGTGGATATAAAAGTAAAACAAAATGTCGTGGTGGTGAGTTTGCTAGTCGTCTTCAAGGTCTCATGCTTTTATGTGTTTGTTTGCAGGTAGCTCACTTGCCAGACAAAGCCAACAACTACCTGACCCCTGCCTTGTCTGTTCTGGAAAAGAATACATGATATAGTATCACAGGCCTCTTCTAATCACCTCCAGAGTTCGTATTCATCAACAACGAATACTACATCTCTTGAAAATTGCCTCTAAAATCATATTTCTACACAGTATATACAAAACATGTACAAATTCATTCCCTGTTTTGGCAATAGTTCTTCTTTTCTATATAAGATATCAAACTTTGTTGCATAAAATTGAGTTTTTCCTTTAAAATATTTTCTATGGATTGAATAGATGGATGAGTACACTTCCATAAGATGATAATAGTGGGATCAAAAGGGAAGATTGAACATTGAAAATCAGAGATTGACTAAACTAGCCAGATGTGAGAAATGAAATGGATGACTACTTATAGACATTGATAACATTACTTTCTGTACAACTTTTCACATAATAATTGTTCTCAAAAGTGACAATAATAAATAAAAATAAATAAATAAATAAAAGAAGTCCAGTCCTCAGCACCACAAATGAAGGAATGGAAACACCTACTTGGTCTTAGCTTCCTCTTTGGCCCCCTATAGCTTAGCATCTGACTTGTTGAACTGTTACAAAAACACATATATGAAGAAAGTATTCAGGGTTCATTAAGTTATTCACCACCCAGGAGAAAGGAATTTCGCATTTTGGTTCAATCCCTTGGATCCTGACAAGCTTGATGCTTGGATGATAAGATTGAACATGTTCATCACAAAAATTTGGTCCCCTCTCTTCTGTTTTTTTACAATCCACCTCTTCTGTACAATCACTTTGTTCTTCTTGACCTATAATATTTGTTGATTCCTCCTTGGTAGTTGCCTTCTCGAGGAAAAGCTCGGATAACAGACTCCTAATAGCATCATGTAAGGTGAAGCACTTACCTGCAATGTATAGAGATGAGGACGAGAATCTCTGCATATGCTGAAGACTTTGACTACTAAATGAAATTGCTACGTAACGACACAATATAAGTTGACGCTTCAATGTGTTTTTTTTTTCCCTCTCAGTTCAACAACATGCGAGGGTGGGGATTTATTTGTGGACCTTTTTGGGGGAAGATATACACCTTAAATCAATTGAGCTATATTCAAGTTTTAAAAAAGCACAAGACAAGAGTTATGATTCATTGTGAAAAATCAGTCCCCTCCCTGTTCATAAATTAGCTTCTATCTTTCTGTTATCATTCTTTGATCGATAGGACAACATAAATCTGGCTACTCAATAACACAGTACTCATAAAATAGGCTTTTCCAAAAGAATAAGAAAACTAAAAACAAAGAGAATGATAGCGTTGCCTTACATTCTTCATGAATCTCTACTGGACGGTTAATGTATGAGACATCATCCCAATTATTAACTGGTGGTGCATCTTCTAAATTATCAAAATCTTCACCTACATTCCTCACATACAATCGAACTGGAATTCGACCTGGACATGCTTAAATAATAAGAAACTTGTCCTAAAAAGTGAAACCATAACATAAAGCGGGGTTAATGAATATTAGCCTTGAAGGAAGAGAGTAACAGATGTAAGTGCAAACTTAAAAAAAAAAACACACACACACACACACGGTACCCTCATGTAAAGTTCGATGAAAATCCAATATCTTGCAACACAATACTTGCTTTCCTTGGCATACAGAAGCATTAATAGACATTCTTTTGCTTCTCATAGAGACTACCCAGAAAGTAGAATGATAAAACACTACTAGTTTGATTTAAAGAGGTTTCTCCTTCCACAAGATGGCCCATAAACCCCAATAAACCGCCAAAAGAATCCATCGGAAATAGAAACAAGGATGGAAAGAGGAAGCCTACCTAAAGCACCTCAATAATCTCAACAAGGACATCCTTCGAAAGAACGAGAATACAATCAGGGGAGACATCCACATCTAAAGATGCCCTAGATTTGACAAAGTTTCTATTCAGCATCCGTGATTTCGTTTCTATGGGAATCACAAAGTCTGGTTTAGTTGACAATGGTTCTTTTAGCGCAAGAACCAAAACCTCTCACATTTGAAGTCAAAACAACAATTGGAACAACTCTCCCTCTCCAAGAGAAAATATATGCCGTCCAAAACTTCACTTGATGGTGAATTCTTTTAAAAGGATAGATGAAGAGACAAATGATTAGGAATAATGGTTACATCTTGTAATTATTGTCTACCGAATGGTTACAATGGTTACGTTTTGTAATTATTGTCTACATTTGGTATAAATGTGGCTACCCAAGGATCACTGCCATTGGAAAGAAGTTGTAAAGGGTCTACAGAATAAATCTCCAATATGCAAATTAGATACAGAGGACAAAGAATCTTTTAGCAGAAGCACAAAGAAACCAAAAGGCAATATAGTCCCAAACCTATAAAATTCCTCTTCTTTACTCCCGAACTTTCTCTAATTTCCAGCTTTCATATCTCCAAACAGAAACTACAAGGTAAATGCAGACAAAACCTCTCAAAATCCCTCCACATTTATCTCCATTCCCCAAAAGGTACATCCAACCGCATGATTTGGAGACCTAATCCTAGGTAGTACCCACATACAGAATGGCATTACTACAAGTACACAAAAATCTTGCTATACCTCAATGTAACCCAACAAGGCATGAAGCAGAAAGTAAAGTAATGAATAGAAAGTTCATAAAATATACAGTAAGAAGACAGAAAATTGGGAGGGAGGGGAAGGAACTAGAAGAGACCCCAGGCATGAAGCAGAAAGGTAACGAATAGAAAGTTCACAAAGATGGGAGGGAGGGAGAAAGAACCAGAAGAGTAGAACCCTCTTTCATGACCTCTATTCCAAGAGTTGATTCTACACTCTGCCGACCCAAAACATTTTTGGTGGAAAAATTCAGTATAAACAATCTTTATCATCGAACTTTTGCTTGATAAATTGTACTTCAAACTGAAATGCCTACAAGTGGTTGTCATACCTGTCAATACTTTTCCTGCTATATCCATCTCACTAGTACTTTGACCAGGCAATGATGAAGTTGATATAGAATTCAACACTTGCTCGTGGTCAGTTCCTCCAAGCTTAAGTTTAGATGATATACGTAGGTAGGCTTCCAAGTCACCTGCTAGTAGCCAATGATCAAGCCGAACAAATTAGAGAAAAAACACATTATAAAGTCCATTGGATTTCCTTTGTATTTTTCATAAATCTTAGTCGTATTAGTTATATAGATTTATACTACCTTATCTTTTTTGTATTTTTTATTAAATATAGAGAGTGTTTCTCCAAATTTCCACATAATTTATGTTCCTGCCTTTACAATAGAAATATGAAAGCTTTTTATACAAATCGATGAAGAGACATATAAAGAGGGAGAGCCCTTCTAACCAATTGAGCTTGCCAAGAATATTACTATTGGAGTAAATAAATAAAAGAGGAATTATTACAAAAGTTCATCAAAATGGTGCTGTCGTTTTGGCTGATTAGGAAGGAAACGTACAACACACTACTTCTTGGTAGTGCTCTAACCACAAAAAACTATTATGTAACTACACATTTTTATGATTATCAACAATTAAAAGGCTCCCCTTTTATAGTTTCAAGTAGGGCTTTTCTCTATCCCTGGCTCCTAGGCTGTATATTACACAGTTCCATTAGAAAACAGAGCTCTAATTGGAGGCTGCAAAAGTAACTATATCACCAAAATGATTGAAGTTCAAAATCACAAAATAATATTGCAATATTAACTTAGATTGAAGTGCAAAATTATGGAAAGTAAAGTAAAATGCCATCAAGGAATCAGCATTTCACTTGAGAAACTACTGATTTAATTTCTAAAACAAAGGTTCTTATGGCTTGCTAGTATACCATTCAATACAGAACGCCATAACTCCACCAGATCAGGTTGAGACATGCTCATGACATTCTTGGTGTTCCCATTGACAATGTAATCGGCCTGGTTATAATGAACATCCCTTAATCAACTTGTAGAAAATCACTCTCACCAACTATCATAAATTACCAAGAGTGTCAACTTAAAATTACACAACAAGACATCAATCATATTAATAACAATGATAACAAATTAATAATAATAAAATCTTCGAAGTGACTAGCAGATGTTTTTATGGTCTTTGGGAGTTTGTTTGCCAGACAGTCGTTCCTGCTAGTTTTATTGACTTAATTGGGGTCCTTTCATAGACTCGCTGTTTCAAGATTTTGGAGGAGATGACTCATCTCTTCTTTCTTTTTGTATCTTCCCATTTTTTGATATGATACAGTAAGTGTCTCTCATCAAATATAACAACAACATTAAAAATAGTAATTAGGAAAAATTAGAAATATAAAGAAGAAATTGTAATTTGGTGAATTGGGCTCCTTCTTAGGTCCTCCTTTTGAGGTTTCAGGAGGAGATGCTTTATCCTCTGTTGTTTTTGTACATCTTTCCTTTTTTTAATATGATACGCCATGTGTCTCTTATGGGGAAAAACAATAAAAATAACAAGCATCAATAAAAAAATAAAAAAAATAGTCATTAAGGAAAACGATAAATAAAAAGGATAAAGCGTTTCGAGTGAAAATTGTAATCTTTTTATTTTTCCTTATTGACGGTTGACTTCCATTTTTCTCTTTTTTTGTTCTTCTCTCATTATTACGACAACATATTTAAATCAAATTTCAATGAGAGGTGTGGCAGATGAAACCATGAATAAATTTTTTTTGTCTTATTCCAAAAACGTTTGGAGGCGCAAAAATTAAGAATTCTATACTGGTCATTAGTAAAAAGGTGCTTGCTAGTGCCATCTCCTCTTCACGAGAGATACTTGTGAGTGGAAAACAAATATTGTATTGGGTTCTGATAGCAAATCAGGCACCAAAAGAATATCTGATTAAGGAACGCATAATCATCAAGGTATAGTACTTTGAGAGAAGGCTTATAATCACATGATTTGGTGTTTTTGTATGAGAATGTGTCCAAAAGGGTTTTAAAGAATATCTGATTAAGGAACGCATAATCATCAAGGTATAGTACTTTGAGAGAAGGCTTATAATCACATGATTTGGTGTTTTTGTATGAAAATGTGTCCAAAAGGGTTTTGGCTTTAAATGGAAAATGTGTTAACGGAATTGCCTTCAGTCAACTAATTTCTCTAATGTGGACAATGGCCGACCAAGAGGACATTTTTGCCACCGGGAAATTAGACAGAGTCAACACTCAACACCTTTGCCCTTCCTCTTTATTAGTGTGGCAGATGTCCTAAGTTGGCTATTGATGAAAGGGATAGAGAGGTGTGCTATAATCCAAAGTCCTAAGTTGGCTAATGATGAAAGGGATAGAGAGGTGTGCTATAATCCCATAGGAAGCTCATTGACACTGATTGGTGCTTTCCCCCTCCCCAATGTGGTTTGAGACCCACTCTTTCCCTATATTGTACTTGAGAAAAAGAAAAAAAGGTTCCTGGGTCAATCAGAAGTAAGTTAGAAAGAAAAAAGAACTCAAAGATTATTTACAGGGTGGAAAGTCTAAGGCCCTATTTAACGTTTTGAAAGTTTAGGAATCCATTAGACATAAAATTGAAAGTTTATTTTCTACATCCTTTTGGTGCCTTAAAACAAAGTTGTGTGTAGTATTCTTCTTGAAGAGATTGTAACGATTTTGACAAGATTTAAAGAAAGTATTACCAACCTCTTTTAATGAGTTAATAAAGCTCCACTTTATACTATCTTCACCTTCACAAGGAATTAACAGTTGTCTTGGATAGCCTCTAAAATGTACCTGTTAAAAAGAGAGAGATGTCTATCACTTCACAATTGACACAAAATATGAGAAAGTAAAGGCAATACCTAATTTCAAACTGTTCTAGCTTTAGCTAACATAACCCAATAACCAAATTCGTTTTACAGAATGGATATTGCATTTACACTCCTAGGTAAAAACAGAGCATTTGGTATCAGAGAATGGGAACGTGATACTCTAGAAGTAGGAACCATGGGATTTGGAAACCAAAGCATAAGTGCATTAACCATGGGAATTGCTAATTAACCCTTTTTCCGAAGGATAAAAACATTGAAAAAAATTACAGTGTGGATATACTGACGTACTTATTTTGGATGCTGACCAAAAAATCACCTTCGACTTTTCGCTTCGCAAACATTCATACTCCTAAGGACGGGAACTAAAACTTATGCTGGATTCCATGAAACTTTATTGAAATGTTTAACTTTGAATTGAGTTATAATCTGAAAAAAGAAATTTAAACAGAAACTTTGAAGTAGCTGAAATTCCGTTCCTACAAAAAGTTCGACCAGCAGTGATGTACCACCAATGCTAAATTCAACATTAACGCACCTAAGGTTCTCACACTGGGAATGCAAGTGCAGTCACATCAAGACCCAGATATATATTAATTCTCATGTGCAACCAACGCGAGGTCGGAACTTTTCCATTTGATAAAATTTTGGAAAAATAAAATTGTACTTTTAAACTTTGGTGGTTGTATCAATTAAAATCTCAAATTAATATCATATCAATTAAAACTCTAAACTTCGTAAGTAGATCAATTTAGACCCTCCATTAGGATTCAAATTTCGAACTATTAATACATAACTCTCACATGTACATAAGATTTCTTTAAATGCAGTGATTAACAAAATATTAGAAAGAACGCTAAAATCAAATGAATGGTAGTGGTTTTCATTAATATGAGTAGTTTATCATATTTTCTTTTTCCTCAATTTTTATACCTATTTAAAAAAGAACTATGGGATAAATTTTTCTTATTACTTTTGGTAGGATTTTGAGAGAATAATCTTTTTATTTAGGTGATTTTGAATTCATTTTAAATAGAATAAAGTGAAAAAGTTAAAAACCACTAATGGAGGGTCTGAATTGATTTACTTTTGAAAGTTTAGGATTTACATTGATACAATTATTAGTTTGTAGTTTTTTAATTGATATAACCCAAAGTAAGTTTAGGAGTATAAATGAATTTTTTCCTAAATTTAAAGGAAAATGGGTGTCAGATACAATAAAAATATAGCAGCTTGAACTATAAAGATAAAGAGAAAGAACTTGAACCGTTAGATTCCACGGTCTTTCTGGTTCTGCACATAGAAGGTCAAACAGTACACCAGTCGGTATATGCCTGAGAAGAATGCACCAGATTCTATCATGAGCAACACAATCTTTTGCCAGGACTGTTAATTCTGAATAAATTAGTAAAACTATAATCTTCTAAAAGGTGAAATCCTGACATACTGAATGACTATGGAAATATTGTTGTCAAACTAAACTGACAATTAAGTCAAAGACATTAGCCAAGAATCCACTTGCGCAATCTCAATTTATTATTTTCTATTACCAGCTTAAACACTCTTGTTCTTCCAGTTACAGCCCTGTGCAGTTATAGACCATTTGAAACAAATATCTATAAAATCATCTTATAACTTCTATGTCTCCACAAAAAAACAATAAACATAATAATTAAAGCAGCCATTTGACAGATTTGACTTGAGATAAATAAATAAATTTTCAGGAGAGGCAAGATTCAAAGATACTTTCTGAAATCTTGGGAACTTATTTACTTTAGCGCCTCTAATTGGAGTGTTCCTTGTAGAAGTTGTGACACTTTTCGCCTTTTTTTTTATGTCAATTCAAAAGTGTCAGTCTATTGGCATACCATTATACTCACGAAAAAAATGCTCATTTAAAAAAAAAAAACATTAAAAGCTAAATTTGGGCCTTCTCCTAGCAACTAGTCACCGAATGACACCAAGCACTCCAAAGTCCTTTGGAAGGATATTGGAAAAACCAAAAAGCTAATCTCTTACTGAGTTTCCCATTCTTTTGATGGTCTTAGTTCCTTGACCACATCAAGAAGATCCCAGATTGCAAGTAGCTGGCTCAAAAGTTGGAAACCACCTATTAAGCTCAATATGCCATCGCAAAAGAAAGCCCACAAAAAACCTCTGAGGAGCAAACCTGATGCCCTACACTACTCAACCATAAGTTCATCCACATGCCCACACCATTGGTGTCAAACAATCTATTTGCATGGCCCAGTGCTCCCACCATGCACCCCTGGTCTCCACAGCCCATCAGTGTTTTCCTCACACAACCCATCATTGTGCAACCATAAAGGAAGCCCATGCCCACGTAGGCCTATCAGCACAAGCCAGCATGCACTTACGGCCATACGCCCTTTGTCTAGACCCTGCCTTGCAACAACTTGTGTCTTTGCATGCTGCCTTAATGCCCTAGGCATGTTGCCCGACACCCATGTTGATCAACGATGACCTAGATGCACGCTCACCAGCTGCTTGTCGTGCACCACTCTTACGCCCACGTATATTGTCTTGTTGCCAACCTTGCCTCTTTCAATTTTTGCAATTTTAACTCGATGTATGATTCTTAGGAATGAATGTTAGATGGATCAATTGTCAATTATCTTACAATTCCCATTTTTAGAATAGTTTTTTAATTATCCCTTTATTGTTTAGGATTTTCAAGCTCTAGAGTCTTTAGATTCTCCATATTTCTCACCCTTGGTTATATAAACCCAAGGAATGTCATGTTCTTCTTAGACATTGATGATGAACGATATTTGATTACTTTTCTTGACACAACAGAGTGTCAGTTCCCTTTGCAAGCCTAGTGTTAAGATTGCATATCTTCAAACATTCAAGTTCGGTTACCAAACTTGTGAAGTGTTTGAAACCTGAGATAAGTATGAATTCTCTAATCTTTTTAACATAAACCATAAAGTAATATGTTTCTAACATTTTCGTAGGTATTTTTTTTTGTATTGATACGAAAATGTTGAGGTTCATGGTTGGGATGTTTCCTACACCAAAGCTTTTAGTGTTGTTGTATCAAGACCCTTGGAGAGGTAATACCTCCCTTGCTTCCTCTACCCACAACTTTATTCCCCTTGTGTTGATTCAAATACGATAGTTGCCCAAATTTAGTCAATGAACTTTTGATTTGGAATTTGCTCACAAGAAATTCTAATGGCAAGGACTTTGCATATGGACTCTCTCCTTCGTGACATATTTAAGGTTGATCCTCCTCCAGTTCCCCAGATTAATGGTCTTGTAAAGGAAATTGCTCTAAAGTCTAAACAACAGCAACACCATGACAAAATTCAGAGGAGGAATCTGCATCCAGCTCTCTCCCCTAATTGGTTTGGTCTTTGCAAAAGGACCTCAAAACAGCAATACCACATTTTTGTTCATTGCCAATTCGTCACCACCATGCGGAATCCTATTACAACCTACTTTTGCTATGCCCATCCATGTGATAAAGACATTAGTTCCAATCTCACTCCCTCCTTTTTAGTTCAACAAAACGCAGGATGGAGAGATTTAAACATCTAACCTCTTGGTCAAGAGCATATACCTTAACCAGTTGAGTTATAGTCATGTTAAGCCTCACTCCCTCCTACAAAACCATCCCTCCAAGGAATAGGTTAACTTTCTATGGATCAGTTTCATCACAAGTTTCTAATGGATGTAACACACCTTAGTCTTGGTGTTTGGGGAAAACTTCCCCCTTTCTTGGGGATCACGTCCTTTAGACAGCGACTTGATGGTGTAGACTTAACAAAACTTTTAGTAATCATGCTTTAACAGATATAACACACCTTAGTCTTGGTGAAGGCTCTCTTTCCCTCTCATTTCTTTTGCTTTACCTACGAAATTGTTTCCCTTCAACCATTTTCTTTTATCATGAATGTCTATCATCTTCTTCCATTCTAAATCACTAGGTTGAGATGAATATCTTATCCTATTTCTTCTTTCTATAGTTTTCAATATTAACGGAAGTCCTTCCTACTAAAACATAGTACATATTATTAATTTAACACGTTTCAATTTTCAGCTTTCCTCTACGTGTACCTTGTGAGACATACGCAATAAGAGAAAGAAAGAGTTCTATCAAAAGCGAAAAAGTAGCAAGAACAGTTATACAAGACAGCCAGAAGTACAACCCCAAGAGACACAGAATGACGGAGAAGAGCGGTGTCGTAGTAACAAAAACAGAGAATAGTAGTATATTATTAAAGAAAATTCAAACTGATCTACAAAATTCGAAGAAACCATTAACAAAGATGAAATTTAAAAGAGAAAAGAAGAGCGTACCATTTGAGGGGCAAACCCTTGTACTCAAACCAAATGGTGTCCACTCCAGGAGGAAGCGTACTACTGAAGTAAGGTTTAATCTGAGAAGCCAACAGAGGCAAGTAGCCAATCCGAGGAGCCAAGACCTAGAGTAGATCAAAATACAAAATTCCACATGGAAAGCAATTCGATTCAGTTCAATCAAAGATCGATGTACTTGGGGGTACAGTAGACACATAAAAAAAATCATCCCTTATTCAAAACTTCAGATTGAAAAACACAAAGAAGCAGGAAATACAAACAACCCTTGTAAAGAAAAAAAGTCAAATTTCCCAGAGGAAAAGAGATAAATAAACAGAATGAGGCCATGATATTCATCTGTTGATCAAATTGAGAGCCGGAAATTTGATAGTTAGAAAAGGGAAAGTGCAGCAGCGAAGGGAGGAAACAGAGAAATACCATTGCAGGCGGTGGAGGAGGGATGGTGGTGACTTCAGACTCATGGAGATGAATCTGTAATGGAATTGCACCTTCCCAGATGTACCTCAGTGCTTCCATGCCCCCTCTCTCTGTCTCTCTCTCTCTCTCTTTCCCTTCCTCCCTTCTGCTTCTTCTTCTTCTTCTTCTTCTTCTTCTTCTTCTTCTTCTTCTTCTCACTCTGTTCTGCTCGTCAATACAGCTTTTTGGTCATTTGCTTCGATTTTTTTTTTTTTTTCGTTGCTTTCCTGAAATGCCTACCTCCTTCATGATTCGTTTACAAGATTTCATTTCTCAAATTTAAAATATTTAAAATATTTAAAATAAAAAATAAAGAAATAACCTTTAATTTTGTGTTTTTTTAATACCAATTTAATTTGTGTATTCTCTTCAAAAACTTTTTTTTTTTTTTTTTGTCACAAATTTTGTGTTAAAACAAACTGTGAATTTATGAATTAATTTGGTTAAAAAAAATTTAAAAATGTTTTTGATGCAATTATATATATAATTTAATTGTTTTAGTTTTTTTTTGTTAATATAATTTAAATATTAGTTCAATATTTGTTGATAAATAAATACATATTTAGTTGGGTTGGGCTGGTTATTTTTAAATCAATTGTTTAATTATCTTATTAAATATTCTAATTGTAATCATTTGGGTCCTTTTTAATAGGGTATACTAAATTGAAAATAATTAGTATATAATTTGAATTTTATATGTAGCAGAAGTTTAAGTTTTCAATTTTATATGGGATAAATCTGTCTATTTAAAATAATTTAAAATAAAAAAAATATTAAATTTATAATTTTAAAAATTTGTGGATAAAATAGATACCAATTTTAAAATTTAGAGAATAAATTTATAATTTAACAAAATAAATAAATAAATAAAAAGAATAAAAGCTTTGAATAGTAAATGTGGAATTAAAAAATCTAAGCTTATTTGGGCTTAACTCAAATTTTTATAATGGGCTTAGATTATTTAGCTTTGAGCCCTACGGTTTTTTGTTCGATGTTTGAGGCTAAGTTTAGAGCATGGCTCTGATACCATGTTTACTTTGATCACGACTCTCCACAGTGGTCAGTGGTATGTTATTGAGGCTAAGTTTAGAACATGGCTCTAATACCATGTTAACAATCACGACTCTCCACAATAGTATGATATAAGCTCTTATAGTTTTGTTTGGACTTTTCTAGAAGGACTTCTATCAATGAAAATAGTATTTCTCACTTACAAACCCACGATCTTCCACTAAATTAACCAATGTGAGACTCACTCCCAATAATCCTAAGATATAATACTTAAAAACTCGAAGAGGTATACACCAACTTTATAAATAAAAACATATTAAATTCATATACATGAGTAGAGATTACATTATTATATGCAAAAATTGTTATTAGTGATTAAAGAATTAAGCAATGGGGGGAATAAAGTAAAGAATTAAGTAATTGGAGTTTAAATATTTGAATTCGTGACTCAAATTATGATTACAAATCCTTATAATATCTACCACAGATCCGCTGCAACTCAACTGTAAGTGCTAAGTAACTGATTAAATAAACACTTTTTTTAAAAAGGTGGCGGTGGTGGGGGTAGTGGTGGTGGTGATGGTGGTGGTGGTGGAGGAGGGGACCAGAGCAGCAACATGGTACTCGCCGGTGGCTCTCTGCATGACGGACCTGTACTGTCTTGGATGCTGTGCTGAGCGGCGCAAAGCCAAAGCTGTCACAAAACTGTACTCTCTATTATATGCTTATCTAAATCACTTTCTTTTGGCAGCTGTGCGAGAGCGATGGAAGGGAAGATTGGATTTTTGCTCTTATATTTCGAAAAATCTGTTAAAGGGTGTTCATATGATTCGAAACTTTAACCAATTCATTATTTTCCATTTGGGTTCGATTGAATTTTTTAAAAAATCAACAAATTTGAGTCGGTTCAAAGTTTTTTTACCCGACCAAACAAAAAATAAAATTACAATTCAATTCAACTCTAGCCCTATTTTAAAGACATTATAAATATTAAGAATATTTGATATTTGTAGCCAATGTTAATGATACTGTTACGAATCACGACTCTCCACAATCGTATGATATTGTCCACTTTGAGCATAAGCTCTCATGGCTTTGCTTTGGGCTTTCCGAAGAGGCCTCGTACCAATGGAGATAGTATTTCTCACTTATAAACTCATAATCTTCCACTAAATTAACCAATGCCAGACTCACTTCCAATAATCCTCAACAAATACCTCGTTACTTATAGATGTTTGATTATTAAGTTTTATGAAATTTTAGTTATTAATATAACATAAATCGACAATCCAACTAAACCCAATTTGAAAATAGTGAGTTGGGTCTGACTGTAAACTCTATTTGGGTTGTTCATGTCACAAACCCAGCCAACTCAAAATTTCGAGTTTATCCATAAGATTTTTCCAACTCCATCTAACCCATGTACGTCTCTAACGAGAGTTAAAAAACAAATTAACTGGATCAGTGAGACGATCTAGATAGTTCATAGTCACACTATTCAAAGTTTTGATCTTAGTTCAAAATTTTAAAGAATTTCAGGAAAGAGCTTAAAAGAATAAAGTAGACGACGAGTAAGTGTAGTATTGTAATAAAAGTAATATCTCGAGTACTCTCGAATTGAGGTAAGGCGTTTTGATTAATTTTTGATATTATGTTTCTGGTAGATCATTCACTTTTGTTTGATATCCAATGGATCAATAAAATAAGCTCAAACTCACGTGGAAGATTATGATACGTGAGAATCGAAGTTAGCATTCAGTTGGGAGTGTTGTTTGCCTAACTTCAAAATAATATATTATATATTTATATAACCAATGAAAGCTTCAATTTTTTCTTTTTTGTTTGTATGGGTTCTACAAAACAAAAGGAGGAATCCTCTTTAAACATGTGCTTAGGCCTTCTAGTGCCTACTTAATAGCCTTGCCTTTATAGCCTATTTTCCTTTTAAAATATCCACCCAACTTCCTCTATTTTTTTTTGTTAATATAATTTAAATATTAGTTCAATATTTGTTGATAAATAAATACATATTTAGTTGGGTTGGGCTGGTTATTTTTAAATCAATTGTTTAATTATCTTATTAAATATTCTAATTGTAATCATTTGGGTCCTTTTTAATAGGGTATACTAAATTGAAAATAATTAGTATATAATTTGAATTTTATATGTAGCAGAAGTTTAAGTTTTCAATTTTATATGGGATAAATCTGTCTATTTAAAATAATTTAAAATAAAAAAAATATTAAATTTATAATTTTAAAAATTTGTGGATAAAATAGATACCAATTTTAAAATTTAGAGAATAAATTTATAATTTAACAAAATAAATAAATAAATAAAAAGAATAAAAGCTTTGAATAGTAAATGTGGAATTAAAAAATCTAAGCTTATTTGGGCTTAACTCAAATTTTTATAATGGGCTTAGATTATTTAGCTTTGAGCCCTACGGTTTTTTGTTCGATGTTTGAGGCTAAGTTTAGAGCATGGCTCTGATACCATGTTTACTTTGATCACGACTCTCCACAGTGGTCAGTGGTATGTTATTGAGGCTAAGTTTAGAACATGGCTCTAATACCATGTTAACAATCACGACTCTCCACAATAGTATGATATAAGCTCTTATAGTTTTGTTTGGACTTTTCTAGAAGGACTTCTATCAATGAAAATAGTATTTCTCACTTACAAACCCACGATCTTCCACTAAATTAACCAATGTGAGACTCACTCCCAATAATCCTAAGATATAATACTTAAAAACTCGAAGAGGTATACACCAACTTTATAAATAAAAACATATTAAATTCATATACATGAGTAGAGATTACATTATTATATGCAAAAATTGTTATTAGTGATTAAAGAATTAAGCAATGGGGGGAATAAAGTAAAGAATTAAGTAATTGGAGTTTAAATATTTGAATTCGTGACTCAAATTATGATTACAAATCCTTATAATATCTACCACAGATCCGCTGCAACTCAACTGTAAGTGCTAAGTAACTGATTAAATAAACACTTTTTTTAAAAAGGTGGCGGTGGTGGGGGTAGTGGTGGTGGTGATGGTGGTGGTGGTGGAGGAGGGGACCAGAGCAGCAACATGGTACTCGCCGGTGGCTCTCTGCATGACGGACCTGTACTGTCTTGGATGCTGTGCTGAGCGGCGCAAAGCCAAAGCTGTCACAAAACTGTACTCTCTATTATATGCTTATCTAAATCACTTTCTTTTGGCAGCTGTGCGAGAGCGATGGAAGGGAAGATTGGATTTTTGCTCTTATATTTCGAAAAATCTGTTAAAGGGTGTTCATATGATTCGAAACTTTAACCAATTCATTATTTTCCATTTGGGTTCGATTGAATTTTTTAAAAAATCAACAAATTTGAGTCGGTTCAAAGTTTTTTTACCCGACCAAACAAAAAATAAAATTACAATTCAATTCAACTCTAGCCCTATTTTAAAGACATTATAAATATTAAGAATATTTGATATTTGTAGCCAATGTTAATGATACTGTTACGAATCACGACTCTCCACAATCGTATGATATTGTCCACTTTGAGCATAAGCTCTCATGGCTTTGCTTTGGGCTTTCCGAAGAGGCCTCGTACCAATGGAGATAGTATTTCTCACTTATAAACTCATAATCTTCCACTAAATTAACCAATGCCAGACTCACTTCCAATAATCCTCAACAAATACCTCGTTACTTATAGATGTTTGATTATTAAGTTTTATGAAATTTTAGTTATTAATATAACATAAATCGACAATCCAACTAAACCCAATTTGAAAATAGTGAGTTGGGTCTGACTGTAAACTCTATTTGGGTTGTTCATGTCACAAACCCAGCCAACTCAAAATTTCGAGTTTATCCATAAGATTTTTCCAACTCCATCTAACCCATGTACGTCTCTAACGAGAGTTAAAAAACAAATTAACTGGATCAGTGAGACGATCTAGATAGTTCATAGTCACACTATTCAAAGTTTTGATCTTAGTTCAAAATTTTAAAGAATTTCAGGAAAGAGCTTAAAAGAATAAAGTAGACGACGAGTAAGTGTAGTATTGTAATAAAAGTAATATCTCGAGTACTCTCGAATTGAGGTAAGGCGTTTTGATTAATTTTTGATATTATGTTTCTGGTAGATCATTCACTTTTGTTTGATATCCAATGGATCAATAAAATAAGCTCAAACTCACGTGGAAGATTATGATACGTGAGAATCGAAGTTAGCATTCAGTTGGGAGTGTTGTTTGCCTAACTTCAAAATAATATATTATATATTTATATAACCAATGAAAGCTTCAATTTTTTCTTTTTTGTTTGTATGGGTTCTACAAAACAAAAGGAGGAATCCTCTTTAAACATGTGCTTAGGCCTTCTAGTGCCTACTTAATAGCCTTGCCTTTATAGCCTATTTTCCTTTTAAAATATCCACCCAACTTCCTCTTCCATCCCTAACCGTACTTTCCCGTTACGATGCTCGCACCTATCTTTCGTTATGTGCAAAACTGAGGTGGGTCGACTAAGTTAGACGATAGACAATGAGTGAAACCCAGCTCGTAGACATGTATTTTTCTTACCTCTCTGTTAATATACTATTTTGATTTTAAAATATGGAGGAAAGTTCGTATTCCATCTCCGAGAGTACTTCTCGATTGGAATGACTGCACCTATCTTTTGTAAGCTCACCTAACCACAAAGTTGAAAAAAAAAGAAAATTTTTGTCACGTGAAAAACTGTAGTTGGACGACTGAGTTGAACGGTAGAAAATGAGTGACGTGTATTTTTCTTACCTCTTTGGTTGATAGCATTGCCTTTATAGCCTATTTCAAGTTCCTATTCCATCTCCAACAATACTTCCGTGTTGGGATAACCGCACCTATCTTTTGCAAGCTCACCTAACCACAAAGTCAAAAAAAAAAGGAATTTTTTGTCACGTGAAAAACTGTGGTTGGACGACCGAGTTAAACTATAGAAAATGAATGAGTCCTAGCTTGTGAGATCCCACATAGATTGAGGAGGAGAATAAAGCATTTTTTACAATGGTGTGGATACCTCACCCCAACAAACGAGTGGAAGCTCAAAAAATACAATATTTGTTTGCAGTGGGCCTGAGCCGTTACACAGCTCGTAGACATGTCTTTTTCTTACCTCTCGATTAATAAATCTACCTTTGCTATACATATATGGTTTTAGATGAGTACAACTAGCCGGTTTTTACCTCGACCTTCTTGAGATTGATTCTTGAGGAACAGAAGCGTTTCATAACTATTTGTATTTAGTAACGTTTTTCGTTTCGGATTTTTTTCGTACTCAACTAGATAAGACACGAATTTTTAAGGTAAAAGAAGTCAGAGAGACTCTGATTTCCTAAACAAATCAGCCCCTTGATCTTGACTCCAAATGTGATTCTCAACAAGGATCTTTAATATTCCTTTATCCATTTCCCATAATTAAACAACATCAATAATTAACCCACCATCTCTCTCTCTCTCTTCTTCCCCACTTCCCCCCTCTCTTATTTGCCTTCATTCAATCTTCTCCTCTGTTCAACATTCTGCAGTTTGGGCTTGTGTAGAACCAACACCACTGAGTTATGAAACCATTTCTTGATCTTCAAAAGGAGCCTTCTTGTTTGGCAAATGATTCTGATATTAGTAGCCAAGGTGGTTCTATTTGTTGCGGGTCGAGGACTCCTCCTCCTTCTCCTTCTCCTTCTCCTTCCACTCATCCGGGATTTGAGTCGGTTTGCCTCGACTTGACTCTCAACTTTAACATCGTTGAAGATATTGGAACACGTCCCGATTCGACGCGATTTTCATTGTCGAGCACAAGTGATCAGAGTAGTAATGAACCAACGGCTGTCCCAAGGGTATTTTCTTGCAACTACTGTCAGCGCAAGTTCTTTAGTTCACAAGCTCTTGGTGGTCACCAGAATGCACATAAGCGCGAGCGAACGATGGCGAAACGGGCGATGCGTATGGGCATTCTAGCTGAAAGATATGCTAGTCTAGCTTCTTTACCATTGAAAGGTTCATCATTCAAGTCCTTGGGGATCAAAGCACACTCTTCACTACTCCATGGAATGACTGCACCAATGATGCCTATTGACATCAGGAGCAGTGCTAGATTCGAACCGGAACCGGGATATATAGGCATGCCGATTTTCTTGGAGGATGATGAAGCAGACATTATGTGGCCGGGTAGTTTTCGTGCAATGGCAGAAACTAGAAACACTCGTGAACTAACTCAACCAAGTTTCAGATTGACCGATCTTTCAAGCATAAGCTCAGTAGAGAAGACATCGATACAGGACGTAGAAAAAAACTCGACCCTTGATCTCACACTTAAACTCTAAGAGGCTTATATGATGAGGGATCATCACTATTTCTGCTTTTTCTCTGTACAGTAAGTGCAAGTTTCAATCAAACACAACTTAGCTTTCCCATTTTAAGTACTTATTATCAGTCTTTGCTTGCTATAAGTCATTTTCCTTGCTTAAGGGAGCTCCTTTACAAGCATTTTCTTGCTTTCTAGTCCTTCTTCTTCTGCCATAAACATCCCCTTACCTTATAGTAATGCAAGTGCTCTGCCATTTTGTCCATTTCGTTTGACCTTGGTTTTTACTTCACACATAGTTGGGCTCTTATATATGTAATTTTGGTATACTTTATGCGTGCGCTCGGAAATATAGGCCGATTACTGAGCCCCACACCACTTAGGGTGCAAGCCATTCAAGAAACAAGCTATTACAGCGAGCGACTGGAACTGTAAGGAGCCGAGTAGCAAAACTGTAGTATAGCCTTGAAGTAGTGAAGAATGCTTTTTGAAAAAGTGCTTATGGAAAAAAGCTTACTTTCGAAAGGTACTTTACTCGGAGAACTTTTACTTTCAAAATCATTTTAAACTCAAATCTAAACTTGTAATCATTGAGGTGACTGGTGGTTCGATCTTTTATTAGATGAATCTTATGCTTTTATTAAAAGAGTTACCAACTAAGATCTATCATGATTTATTTAGTTTTTTACAATGATATGATAATGCCTCTAAAACATATACTAGTTGAGTAGACATGACGTGCAAAAACATAAATGATAGACGTATATCTTTCTCATTTATCAAGCAACATAGAAATATCAATTGATTTTAAAATTTTTGCCTACTTCAATGCATAACTCAAATGGTTAAAGTATATACGCTCGATCAAAAAGTTAGAGAGGTTCAAATTCCTCTAACCAACACGTTGAACTGAAAAAATATTTTCGAATGACTTTTTAAACAAGAACGATAGATATTAGTTTATTTTAAGATCGAACTCTAAATCTACTTGGTAGAATTCGATTGTTTATAATCTAAACTTTGAACCAAATTCTAATTATAGGTTGGAAGTGATATTGAAATGTATATAAAGGATCATAAACTTTAGTTTCCCATCTTCACATTGAAGCTTTATACAAACATTCATTTCATCTGGGAATTTTTGTAAACAAGACATGGTCCAAGAACATAAACCAAAGTCCAAGCTACCAGAAAAGTAAAGCAGTATTTTACCGGCAGTTTTCGAAACCCTTCCACCCCCTCCCCTCCTTCGTTCTATGACTTTAAGCATTGAACAAGAACCGCAGCAAAGCAGAGAGCATTTACAAGAGAATTTGGTGCAGACATGGTTAGTTTACCTGCCCTGCTGCATTTCTGTTCCACGACAAATAGGATGGATCACCGAGAGGCCTGCATAACATTAATCAAGTTATTATTGGATGTTCAAGAACTTCTAATTCAACTGATGAAATATTATCAAGCATTTCAAGCTAAATCAAAAACGTCTCAGATTTTCCTTTACAGGAATCTTAACTTGTATTTGTCACAAATTATAGAAAACTTCCATGGAGATCAACTAAGAACAGAGAAAATAACGAAAGCTTATCGAGGGAAGAAATCATCATCCACCCTTTTAAGGACGACCACCAATAGCAGTTCTCTGTAAAGCCTTCCGAGATTATCACAGAGGCGTTTGTTTAGGAACTTGATATAATTCGGACGTACCCACCAAGAGAGCTCAAAGAGTTTCCGAGATATCGACGATCTACTTTATCTTTGACGCTATATGCACCAAAATCATCATGTTGATGATCATCAAAACCACAGCAAAAGGAAAAATTTTACTTGAATATTCTACCAGCCCATATAGGCCTGGACTAATTCATTAGTTTTTAACTATCCATATTTAAGAGACTTCTTGGAAATACCAGACTAGCTATTATCTTCTAGATATCTACAGTCCACCCTGCTAATTGGCTTCAGTATTGTCTACACAAAGTCTCGAGAAATCAAATGCGAGTTGAATTGCACCACCGATGGGTAAACCGTTCACTACAGTTTCAAGAAAACAATACCGATTTTCCTTGGACTTTCTAGAAGGGCAAATATCCTTGACAATATCAGCAAAGTTCAACTACTACCGTTTAGCTCCACAATAGACATTTTCCTAAAATAGGAGCTTGAGAAGAATTCCTCAGGAAGGTTTTAACGAAATCCTTCCATCCCTGTAAGCCTATCCTCATTGGGACTGTATTATTACTCTTAAATCATCATTCAACACATAAAGGAATTTCTACAACGCTTCCACTTTTGTTCATGGACTTTTGTATCCACATGAACCCATTATGATCTAGGTATCCTAAAGAATTTCTAGCCAAGAGATGCAAACAACATGAAGGAGGATTGTTGTGAGGGTGACAAGTCCCTGTTGTATGTTTGGTTGCATCCCATGGAGCTTCGGTTTTGCCTTCTTCAGACCCAACTTCTTCAATCTCCTTAGGCTTTCATCGTTTTTGGTCTGATAGAGGAAAATTAAAGTGGTGAGTCTTTTTTCTCTTCTTCAAGAGCATCATGTGATCCCAAAAGGAAGGGAGTTAGGATTTGGATTCTCAATCCTTCTAGGGCTGTCTCTTGCCATTTTCTTTTCATATTTTGTCTACCCCTTCTCTTTGTCAAGGGGCATTAATTTCTCCTCATTCTGGGAGGTTAAAATTCAAAGAAAGTTAACTTTTTTGCATGGTAGTTTTACATGGGAGAGTTAATATCATGGATCATGTTCAAGGGTATTCTTCCTACGTGTTGCAATGGTGCATTCTCTGCAGGCAGCATAAGAAAGACCTTGATCATATGCTGCGAGATTGTCAGTTTGCTCAATACCTTTGGAGCGGACGAGATCATTCGGTGTTTGTGGAGCTCAAAATAGAGATGGTAGATCTATAATCGAGGAGGTACTTATGAATTCTCCTTTTAGAGAGGAGCAAAGTGTTGTGGCATGCGAGATTTTTTTTTGTAATTTTATGGGACAATTGACTTGAGAGGAACAATAGAATCTTTAGAGAGGTTCAGATGAAGAGGTTTGGGAGGTAGCTATGTTTAATGTTTTTGTGGGCATTGATCACTAAGCCTCATTGTAATTGTGAACTTGGTCTTGTATATTAGCACAATTTTTTACCCCCAAAAAAACCAACAAACACATCTTCCATCACACAAGCACAATGACAGCAATTTCCAATGGACAAACTCTCGTATAGGTTGAAGCGACCCCATTCCGATACTTGAGCTTACTCGTTCCATCAAAATCAAAGCATACAACTTCTTCCAAATCCTATATTAGTGAATAAAATATCTCATCTTTGTCCCAACAAAAGGTGCAAAGGCATGCAAACTTCCAGCACAACTACTAATAAAAATGAAAAAGAAACAGAAATATTTGCAACTAGCAAGTTGTTGATTAACATTAATAATGGAAGCCCTGTTTCATGAAGATACGAATTTAAATCTAAAGAACAGAGAGCAGTTGCAAGTTTAGAAGAGAAATGTATCTCACCTTGGCTTGATGACGTAAAGGAGTATGAAGGATATCGCTAAAAACAAGCACAGTCCTCCAACACTAAGATAAGCTATGCCTAGAAAATCGTTCTTCCCACCGATCCAACTTGAGGTTGAAAGAACCAGCTTCTTTTTACCACCGAAGCTATACGTATTATAGTTGTTTTCTATCACCACTGTTATTATATCATTAGCTTCAAAGTCTGCTTCTATCTTCCCATATAGTTTCCTGAAGGTGGGCAGTGCAGCAGTTCGCATCCAAACAATAAGATCCTCTTGCTGGCTCAGCTGTTACACACAAAAAGGTAAGTATATTTATCCATTAAAGAGAAAAAGCGGTATAGAATGCAAATTAAGCATACTCACAGGTATGCTCTCATTTAGTTTTGCACCACCAATCAAAGTCCCACTCTGGAAGTTTTTAGGATAGACATCAGATCCAAATTTCTTTTCTCGGTCGCTTTTCCAGGCTATGTCCTTGCTGATATGTAGTGCCTTATTCTTCATAGAAAAACCATACGTATCATTGAACAAACTCCATGCGATGAGGCCACAAGGGACGATTGGAGCCCCTTTCCCAATGGTTGCTTCTGGTGCACATGTTTTTGTATCTGCTTCAGCTGCCCTGCTTCGTAATTGCTTATCACTTCTGCTTTTTACATAACTGATGCGAATGCAACAGAAAAATATATTAATATGAAGAGCGAGAACCAGAAATGTTGTGAAGACTTGAAGTACACTTGAACAAGTAGGTAGGCTTGTATCAGTTCAACACGTGACACGATTTCCATACTTCAGATCTTTACTTTACAAACTAAATCACGTTCTTCTTTACTTTAATAAGTTACATGACCTTACTTGAACATGGATCTGTTTCATAGATCGTACAGCACGTCCTTGAGTTTTAAATAATAAGCTATGATCATACTCACAAATCATGAAATAAACAGTACCCTTCTGTTCGCTCATGAACAGTTTATTTCTCCCATAGTCAAGACTACTAAGTTTTTTGGTCGATTTCCACATACCGTCGGTGATTCTGATAAAAGTTATCAAGCTGGTAATAGATGTAGACCGGACCTTTCATTGGTTTAGGAACCTGAAAAGCATTCAGTTGGAAGAACTCTTTAAGACAAACAAATTGAGAGACAAATATGAAAAGGAACCCAAATTCAGTCTTCTTTTTAACAAAGACATTAGAATCTGTACTTACAATCAACCTCCTGCTACAGGTTTTATTAGTTGTACTGTCTTTAATAAACGTAAGAGGATCACCGCGATACTCAGAAGGAAGGCAATCATGATCGTATTGGTCCACAATTTCAACAACCTGAGTATTATGTAAAGCATATGGCTCAAGTTAAGCATTTCGTAGTTCAAAACTAAATTAATAGATAAAAACTGAATTTTATCATATTTGCAAGGATGTGGCAGATGAGAAGGTACTTGTTCTGATGCAAATAACGAAGCAATGCCTATCGGGATAAAGATAATGCCAACAGCAACGAAGGATGTTATAACCTGAAATCAAACAGTGACACCAATAAAAAGAGTGCATAATGCTACGACAGCGACCAAATCAGAAAACAACTTCAAATCTCTTTTAGGAATACCCATCCTGGTGTTAGAATTGGTTTGCAAGCAGGAAGCTCTTGCTGTGTAAATCTAGAATCTGCAATTCAATTAACAATAAAGTATGAGCATGAACCAAATGGCCATAACATTGCCAATAGAATCGACCTTACTTCAATGATAGATAGCAGAAATACAGAACCCCATGACATGAGAATGAAGCATACAAATGGCTAGAAGGAATTGCATTTAAAACGATTATATCGCAACGATGCACAAACATGAATTCTGATGGACCCAGAAGCACAACTACATAGGTTTTCTTCAGATGAATTATACAAACAATGCCCAAATAACGATGAAGTACGAGAACACGGGTTAAGAGGTAAACTTCAAACAGATTTAGGCATAGAATGGAAGAGATTGCATACGAAAAATCAAACAGCCATTAACAATCAATATATAAAAAAGAAAACAAAACAAAACCTAAAGAAAAATTGCAGGACTCCTTAACATGAGAATGGAGCATAAGAATGCTAGAAGGAACGCATTTAAAACGATTAAAATGCAAAAGAGGCACAAACATTTCAGACCCAGAAGCACAAACCAAAAGATTTGCTCCACAGAAGTGCTTCTCTTAAACTTTACAAACAATGCCCAAAAAGCAATGAAGTACAAAAGAAAAGGTCGTATACAAAAACCCAAAAGAACAAACAGAATAACTCTAAACAATAGTTATAAAAATTAACACGAACAGAACAAACGAAAACTAGAACAAAAGTAGATAAATGACATTTTGGTATCTTCGATTTCTTGGGCGGAGTGGACGAATCAGAATCAGAATCTCCATGCTGCATTCTACTTGCCGAGCTCGTTGCCGCGTGAGTATTATTCATTTCTACGCACCAACAAGAAGAGAACAAGGTTATTAATCTTCAATCTCATCTTTCTGCAATTTTTTCCCCTTTTCTTTCGAAATCGAATAGTGGGTTACAACAAATCTTTATCTTTCTCTTATGGGTTGATCGATTATGATAAAAGAAACACAAGATTTAAGGGAAACATTGATTTGGGTGTGGAGGAAATTCAAGAAAAAAGACGAAAATAAGTTAGAAACGCGACCTGATCGATGAATCTCATCCGATCGGTGGCCCTTGCTTCACAAACCCAGTTACTTTTCCGTAATGCTGCCCAAACATATCGCCCATAATCGAGATTTAGTGGAAGTACCTTCGCGCGTTTTTCAATTTTTTTTTTTTTTTTTAATAATTTTTTTATATTCTATTTTGTAAGAATTTCTTTATTATGCCTCATCTTTTTGGGATTCTTTCAGTCCTAATCAAGATTTAGAGAGTCGAATCCATGTCTATACACATGTCTCAGTCAACTCCTTTTACTACCCTCTTCTCCTCTTTTTGTCTTTTGAGATTCGCTCTTTAATTTTTATTTATATGCTCTTTAATTTTTATTTATATGGAAAGCTAAAGATTTTAGTACAAATTAAGAGTATAACTCAAATCGACCCAATATAATATAATCTATTTTGACTATAAATTCATGTGACCTTTATTTTAGCTTCACTCAAAATGTCTTCCAGAGGAAACAGGGGAGTAATAACATAAACAAGAATGATCAACAGTGAATTGTTGTTTCATTTTCATTTACCCCAAGAACAAAAAATTAGGATTCATCAATGAGCGTGCTTGAATTTGGCATCTCAGCAGCACAACCATACCTACAATTAGAACGACGTCTTTAAATTTTCAACATGTTCATAATATAGCATCTTAGCATCTTAGCCTCTACAATTACTAGAAGAACTAAAGCTTCTGAATTTCAGTTAGACAGAAGGGCCAGCATACAAGGTGCAGATATTAGCACAGATGATTCCGAGGTAGATATATCCATTTCACCCAAACACCTTTCCTTGATAACATTAGCGTTTATGTAGATGTTGTTTATACAATAAGCTTGTTGTTTGTCAAAAATAGAATTACAAATACACTGGTTTACAATCATTATCAATGGATTTTTTTACAGCATCCATCACTAGCTGTGTCTTCCTGCTTATCTGTGGCCACTTGCTATCAGGACGAGACCCTGTTGTTTTTATGGCCCCTACAAGCCTGGCGAACTCTGCAACCATCAGAGCCTCTTGTGGTAGCTCATTAACCACCTCAATTTCTTCAGGTCTTGTGTTCCATCCAATATGGAGTTCTGCAAACTTTGCTCCTGAGGTGAACTCAAATGATGCTGAAGTCTCTTGGTAAGGGATGATGAAGTCATAAACGTTCAGCGATCCACAGGCACCAGATATGGCTATGTCCATGGAGGTATGAGATAGGAAAGAGCAATGAATTGTTGCAGATGTTTCGTTTGATGTTTTACCCCATTGAAGGGAGGCTGTGCAGGACAAGATAACACCTGCTGAATTCTTGGTAACATCTGGTAGCGCATGGACTTGTGTTGGCAATTTGTAGTCCTTCGCCCACAAAAGGGCCCCTATGCAGTACCAGGCCAAGTCTCCCAATGCACCCAAGGCATCCAGGTCCGGTTTCACTCTTATATTTTCCTCAAGAAATTGTTTTGTTCCTGATGTTGTTGATGTGCTGTGAATCTTGAAATTGCAAAAAGAAACAATACTCATCACTTGCAGCATTTGGAGGTTTTTCTGGTTAAAAATATGTTAAATTACATGAATGGTTCGACTTCTACGTAGCCTTAATGTCATTGTTAATTTTTTAGGTGAGATCCCACGTCGGTCGGGAGGAGAACGAAGCCTTCTTTATAAGGGCGTGGAAACATTTCCTTAGCAGACACATCTTAAAAACATTGAGGGGAAGCCAAAAGGGAACGCTTAAAGAAGACCATAACTCCTAGCGGAGGGAAAGCTTAGAGAGGACAACCGAAAGCATACGCATTTTAAAAACCTTGAGGGGAAATACAAAGGCCAAAAGGGAAGGCTCAAAGAGGACTCCTAGCAAAGGGAAAGCGCAGAGAGGACCCCAAAAGCAGAAGTTCTAAAAACTTTGAGGGGAAATACAAAGATCACAATATCTGCCAACGGTGGACTCGAGCCGTTACAGGTTCTAAACTATCTAATATCTAATTTAGTTTATGTTCCTGCCCTTAACTATTGGACTGAATTTGGTTGACAACTTAAAAATGACGACTTAACTTGATTTCAGGACCAATGTGCCATATCAACAGTGTTACTTATTAGAACCAAAATCTAGAGTTTAATTAAAACCCCTTAAAATTTTAAGATACTGAAGTTGGGAAAAGATCTTACATAGTTAACATGGCCAAAAAGCTTAGTATCAGAGATAACCTCCTTCATTTTGGCAGTTCTAGGGTGATGCAGCCACATAGATCCATCCATGAACTGCACACCGTTCAACTCACAGGCATCAAGAATCTTATCAAGCTCTGCAACGTCCAGCGCCGTGGGTTTCTCCAAGAGAATATGCTTCTTCTTCTCAGCAGCCAAAATTGCCCACCGCTGGTGAAGGCTGGTCGGCAGTGGCATGTACACGGCATCCACACAAGGGTCGTCGAGAATCTGACCGTATCCTCCGTAAACCTTGACATTTTCTGGCAAGCCATTGACGGCGGCGAAGTTCAAAGCCTTGTCAAGTGATCGGCTGGCAACGGCGGAGACGGTGGAGTTGGGTGCTGAATTTATGGCTCTGGCTACTTTTCTGGCAATCTCGGCGCAGCCGACGATGCCGAAACGGATTGGGTTCTCCGCCATCTAGGGAAAAGTGAATAAAATGGAAGGATTACAGAGAGGGCTGTGGAAGAAAGAAGGTTAAGTTGTTTTGGGCTATGGATTTGTGGATGCCGATGTGGTCTGGGTGGCTTGTGTGTGGTTTGGACAAGCGGAATGACAAAATGCAGCAGCCAGAAAATAATAATAATAATAAAAGTAAAAAATTTAAAAGAAAAATAGGTTTTAGAATACGTTCGACCAAATAGTAAAGAGCTAACTAAGATATCTAAAAATCTCGAGTAACCCTAATAAGATAGATGAGTACCAATGAGATATACGATCAAGATAGATGAATTTATTATATTCTAAGGAGTTAGGCTACAGAGAATGATGCACTCCAAAGGGGCTAGACTATGAAAGAAGGAATTGAGCTTCTAGGAGCTAGATAGATTATATGCTTCGACTAGTTCCAAGAAACTAGCCAATGATAAGACGTTAAACTCCCGGGAGTTAAATTATGAGGAAGAATAAGCTTCGAGGAGCTAAAACTTAAAAGTAGAGCCTACATGTAGGTTACTTGTGAAGTATTTTCATACACACTCGTGCTACTCTACAGTTTTCTCACTCCTCAGGTTTGTAGCCAGCTCTTCAGCTCGTTAAGTCGAGGTTTGACTTGGTCAATTTTTGTTCCGTTCATGGGTTTTTCACCGGTCCAAGTATTATTCGGTGATTTCTTTACTTGTTCAGGTCCGGGACATTTCCCTAAGTGAGTTCATGTATATGCGCAGCAAATGCATAACCTAAAAGTGAAGTGAAGTTCAAGGCCAGATAAATTTTAGGTTCTATCAATTATATTGCATGTGATTGCAAATTTCAACCTCAACGGAGGGCTCAAATAATGCATATTTTTAAATACTCAACATTTTTTCATATGTTCAAATGTTCGTCTAATAAAACTCGTTAGTATTGTTTAAGAATGACATAAAGTTCATCAATAATATTAAATAAACAAAAAGATGTACGTGAATAAGAACTTTCTATATAACAATTTCAATTCGATCAGTTTTACATTCATTTAAGAAACGCAATAAATAAGTGGGGACTCAAACGTGTTAATTCATATTTCAATAACTACCAAAGTATTTCATCAAAACAAACCCAAATATGAAATCTAAAAGTATGTTTCAAACCAAAATATGATTTGAAAATTACACTTGCACTTACGTTTCTCTCCATCAAAACAAACCCAAACTAAAATCGCTTCCAATTGTGTATCTCTAATATCTATATGTATATGTCACTCACCAAATTTAGTGTTCTTCCACATCCCACTCTGCTCTGCCTAACCTGAACTCCAAGCTTGGTTTGTTGCAGCATTCTGAATTGTATCTCTTCATTGCACCTGAATCACATTCCTGTCATATACTTTGTTCAAATTCTCCCACACTTTTTTCATCTTTAAAATTAACAACAATCACTCCCAAACATGCTATAACCCTACCTGAATTTGGTGCATGCATTTCTGCTGCATTTTGGCATACAAACTTGGCCTAATCACATCCATTTCATTGCCGTTTGTTTGTGCCCAAACATCTCTGCAAGATGAAGCAAAAACAATATGATTGAATTTCAAGAACACTCACAAAAACAAAATTCATTTCTAAGATACACAAAACGAGGATTTAGAAACAAGGTATAATCCCGAATCGGACCCAGTACTCTTAGGATGCCTTTTTTGGCTCAATGACCTCGAGCCATTCTAGAAGCACTTGATCTACAACTCACCCAAGCTAGGATTCAGAGGTGAATGACCAAGACCATTTTCTTTCCTTAAACACGTGGAAAGATCGTGTAGTTTGATACCAAATTTAATTTTATGTCTAATAGAATTATGACGTTATCACATTGTTCATCAGTTTCGTTCAAATTGCTATACATTTTTCGAGAAGAAAACTATTAGAGCTAAACGACCATCAAAGCTTCCATTCTATCCAACATACATTCTCTTCACATTCCCTAAGCAAACCCTAACTAAACATTACCCTAAATATTCAATTCCAAACCAAAAACACATATATTTATCACCAAATTGTAAGAGACAAAAGAGAAATGGAAAAATGAATGTAAGTAACCTTGAACAATTAGACCAAACAGTGGAGGAGCCAAATTCCGAATCGGCCGGTTGCTGGCCGGACCGGTCGGGCGAAGCTCTTTGATCGGAAAATTGTTTCGGGCCATGACCCCCGCTAATCGTCCCCAATGTAGGCGATACCTCATCTTCTCCCGAACCGTCTGATTGGCCTTCATTACCCCAACAACAAATCAAATACCTCAATACTTAAAGGAAGATTCAAACTCGAAATTAACGTTTAAATTTACAGATTTCTTCAACTCAATTTAAATTAAATATAAGAAACCAAACCAAACCAAATCGAATCGAACAAAAGTCCAACACACACTCCAAACGCTCTTGACCCGTTACGAGATTTTGAAGATCGAAAAAGAAATAGTAAAATGAATAAAAAAAAAGAGAGCGAAGCAATACCAATTACCTGAGGAAGCTGCAGGCTTGTCAGTGGTCTTAACAGTTCGATACATCTGCATCAAAAATAAATAAATAACTCTCTCTTCTATGAACTGTCTATGTTTGTTCATTATATTTGAATCCAAAGTTTATATTATTTTGTAATGATGACAACCTTTTCCCCTCTTTCTCTCTCTTCCTCTATTCTCCACAAACACAAAATTCATTCATTCATTCAATCACTCACCATTTAAGAGAGAGAAAACAGAATGATTTGTGATTACAATGAAGGGTTTTAGAGATGATTACCTGTAAATGGCTTTTCACATGAGCCAGTGTTAGATCCTTCACATCCATCAGCTCAAGAACTGATTTTGGTGTTGCTCCTGCAAAACAAAACCCGGGTTTTGTCCCCTTTTCAAATTCGATAAATATACGCTCTACTCTCTAATAATTTCGTGTTTACTTCGATGATGCTCGACAAATTAGTAGAAATTTTGACGATTTTGGACTTCTTCGTCTAAATTTCTGCTAATTCACTGAGTAAACTCACCGACAGGCGAAAACACGAAAAGGGTATTAGTGAAACATGTCGAGAAGATCAAATCGAACAATAAAGAAGAAAAAATGTGATTTTTTTTGGTTGTTTACTTTCATGGCCGCCGAGATGTTCGACGGCGTGAACGAAGCGAGCGTGTAAGGAGGTAGTCCATCGCATTCTAGGAGCCCTCATGCTTCGTTTTGCAGGAAGCTTCTGCAAAAATCTGGATCTCATCATCATTCCATGAGAACAAACATGAGAAGAAGAAGAAGCTGCATTACTATAATTACTATGATTATTATAGTTCAAAGATTTAACTGCTTCTATAGAAACAACCCCATTGTTGAACCTCGGAGACGAGATATTTCCTCCGATTCCTCGATGATGATGATGATGATGATAACCCATTTGAACAACTCCGTTCGAGTTCGAGTAATTTGGGAAGAAGCAAGGAGATGGAAATTGATGGTGAAAATAATGATCTTTTTGATCCACACCCAAAAATGGGAACGGACGATTGTGATACACGGGAATCCCTTTGATCGGTTGCAACCCGTCGGATGATATGTCGAACATCGAAAGCCCTCGAAGACGAGGAGGCGGTGTTGGAGTATCCAGTGGCACTCCGCTAAGGGAATTGTTGTTGTTGTTGTTGTTGTTGTTGTTGTTGTTGGTTCCTAGAGAGAGCTCGGTGTGAGCTCGAGGGTCGTTTCTTTGAATCAAAAGATCAAAACTTGTTTGTGCAAATCCATGGCTGAGGGTTCTAATTGAAGAGGAAGAAGAAGAAGAAGAAGAAGAAGAAGAAGAAACATTTGGAGGGCTGATTTGAAGAGAGAGATCAGGAAGTGGGGTTGAAGAAGGTTCAATAAAAACACCTTCTAAGGGCATCTTGTTCTTGGTGTTCTTGGTGTTCTTGGTTTAGCAGCTTTTTGTTTGTTTGTTTGTTTGTGTGTAACTTAGTGATGAAGGAAGTGAAAAGAAAGAGGAATTTAGAAAAGGTGGGAGCTTTGGATGTTCTTCAATGGAGGGAAGCTCTTCTCAAGATCTGATTTTTCTTGAGAAAGGTTTCATGGGGGATTCAAAAGATAGGTTTTTTGTTGTAATTTGAACAAACCCAGATGGGAAAACTCACAAAAACTTGCAAAAAGCTAAACCCACAAACCCAAATAAACAGAAAAATGGTGTAGAGAGAGAAGAAGAGAGAGAAGTTAGGAGAGAGAAGAAAAAAGATAGAGAAATGAAAAAGATATGGGATTTTGGATTTGGGTTTTGAGTATTATGGTGTTTCTCTCTAGAAAATGACACTAAGAAGATGAAGAAAGTAAGAGCTAAATGTTTGTGTTTGTAGCTGAGTAGTGTTCAAATTGGTAATTTAATCTAATACGTGGTCAAATTTACCTTACAATAATGAATTGTTACCCTCCTTAAAACAATAGTGGTAATTCTTACTATTCGATAGAAAGTCCAAAGTGAATGGTTAATTTGGAGAATGATCGTGGATTTATAATCAAACAATACTATCTACATTGTTACGAGACCTTTTGGGGAAGCACAAACCAAGCCACGAGAGTTTATGCTAGAGAGTCATGTTCATCTAATATGGTATCAGAGTCATGCCCTAAAAACTTAGTCATGTCAATAGAATGCTCAAATGTCAAACCAAAGTATCGTGAGTCTCGAAGGCATAGCTTTTTTTTTTTCGAAAATGAAAAAATTCATAATAAAATTTTATTAACCATCAAAATTTGGAGTGTGATCCTCAAGAATATATTTGGGCAAATTATCATTATTATCATTTAAACAATTTTGATAAAATATAAATTCATATTTAAACTAAGGACGAATTATTTTAGGAATTATAAAAAATTTAAAAATTAAATTTAGATATTTAATATTTAAAAGAAAAAAAAAAGAAAAAGGGAGAGTTTGGAGAGGATAAAAAAAATGTTAGAGAGAGAAAGACAGGTTCACGTGTGATTACTTTTTTTTTATTATTTATTATTATTTTTTTAACAAATAAATTCGTAATGTCCATTTCTTTTTATAGGACCAAAATATATTTATTTTAATTTTGAAAATTATAAATAAATACTCTCTTTATTTTTGTACCATGCGTAAGTGAACAAAAAAATAATTTCAGTCCTTTTTCAGTAAATGAAACACAATTATTCTAAATATTTACTTGCTTTCATTTATTGGGATTTTAATGAAATAAATAAATCATTTTTAATTTTATCGCTTAATATTCATTCGATTATGGAGTATAAACTTGTTTTTATTGATTTATTGACATGATATTAAATATTTATATGAAGTTTTTTAGTTAAATATTTGAATAATATAAAACTATGTTAACTATAATCGAGTAATAATGTCAGATAGAACGATCATACTTGTCCCTAGTATAAGGGTTGTCAAGTTGTTCTTTTTTTAAAAGAATAAAATATTTATAAAAAAATTATATTTGTCTACTGTGAGATCGCATGTTGATCGAAGAAAAGAACTAAATATTCTTTATAAAGGTGTGGAAACCTCTCTCTAGTACAAACGTTTTAATACCGTGAGGCTGACGACGATACATAACGGTCTCAAACGGACAATATCTACAATACGTGTTACATAAAGACTCGAATTTTGTTAGTTTTTCAAAAATTCAACCCAACCTAAATCGAAAAGAATTTACGAACACTCCTAATAATGCTTCGGTTGGATGAAGCGCAGCATCCCATGAAGAAGGATCTTCTAACTTGGGCATTAGACTCGAGTTATTGGAAAGTGGCCCGACTTCGTGGCCTTCAACAAAGAGATTGATTATCATGAATGCTCTGGTTAGGTGCTTTCCTCCACATGTATCAAAAAGTCCTATGTTTTTTTTTTTTTTTTTTGATAACTCAATCATAAAAACTCTAAAGTAAAATGTGATTAGCTTTGAACCGTTTATATGTTGAGTCTCTCTGAAATTCTAGAAAGTACGTGAGTGAGAAAAAAAAAACATTCTAAAAAAGTGACGTGGTCATGTCGTAGAGGAATGTCAAGTCCATCAAGTACCGAATTCATATTCTAAATAATCTCACTCTTAGAAGTACGTAAATGGATCATGTCGCAGGAAAATATCGAGACTACTTTATTGTATATGTTTCTATTAGACGACACTTCAATTTCAATTCGATACCTGATGGCTCTAATATTTTCGTGCGATATGATATTGTGAGGCAACATGTTCCGTGCCCCACCTTATCTTTATGTTCGATCTTGGTTGGTTTTTTATGGTGTCACATCTCTAATTTCTTTTACTTGGAGAGTTGTTTTATGATTGGTAGAGGTGTGGGTATGCATTAAATGCTTAGTTGGTTGTATTAAATGCTTGCTTGGTTTTACTTTATAAGGAACATCTCTCTTACAAATTGCACATCTTGTAGGGTCAATTTTCAATTTACATGCATTCATTTTTGTTCGGAAATCACTTTTTTCCTAACTTCGACGTTCATTAATGTTCACAATTCTCGCTCTTTCCTCTCCATCACTTTAACCCTCCATGCTTGGTCCACCTCTCACGAACCCGATAGAAAATACATGAGTTCTTTCGATATGCTTTGTCCTCACTCATATGCATCACTCCAAGTAAATCACGCTTAACCATAGAGTTCCTATGATTGAGATTGTGAATGTTTGATTAATCCACCCCACCTAAATGGTGTGAAAGTTATCTTATTTATAATCAAATAAATTAGAAGGATATGGAAATAGTAATAAATGGAAATAGTAATAAATGGAAATAACAATAAATGGAAAGATACCTATGGTAATAAGACAAATATCTAATATTTGCCTTATAATAAAATATCAAATATAATATATACGGGAAAGTATAATTTATTACTAAATATCCTTAACAGAGATACTGAAAACAAAAGTGTACATTATTAGTATTCGTAATAACTTTCAGTTATTTTAAGTCTTTCTCAGTTATCCTATACTTAAGATCGCTCTCGTTCAAATATGATATCGGTTTATTCACATACTCCTATTTTATTCGGGTGTCACATTGTCATAACCATGATTTTTAAGATAGGTGGACACCGCATAACCATTCAATTCATAGTTGATTTGGCCTATCAAAATTTCGAACGTGTCACTTACAAACAAAAAACATGATCCTTATTACAGACAACCTTACTCCCAATCATATTGCTAGAATGTTCTTGGATAAGAGTCTGATAAGCACCATCCAAAGATGGTTGAGTGGTCTGAACATAAACCATCATCCAATCCCAATGGATGAAACTTTTCATTGTCGCTATCATTCGCAAACACGAGTAAGATGATCTTCGACATGATAAGGAATCGATACTCCTAATCCTTGATCCAATACTCTTCATGATATTGTCTATTATGAGCATAAGCTCTCATGAATTTGCTTTTGGTTTCCCCAAAATGTCTCGTACCAATCGAAATATATTTCTTATTTATAAGCTCATGATCAGCCCTTTATTAGTCGATGTAGGACATCTCTCCTAATTGTCCTCAACAACATTATTTTCTTGAACGACTGAAGATGGTGGCACAAAACCCGACATGGGTCGATAGCCAGTGGGTCGGAAAATGGCGACCGCTAACGAAGATGATAACTATATTATGGTATAATCTAATGGAATGGAATTTAATTTGACAGATCGAAGTAATGAAAACAAGAGTGAGAGGCTCGTTTTCCAAAGCCAAACTTAAAGTGTAATTTACGTAAAATAAATGAGGCAATTCATAGTATGATCAGAAGAAAAAGACTGAAGCCTTTAACAATTCAACTCGATGTGTACATATCATTTTCTTCCAACCTATATCATAAGTAGGCCACAGAAAAAGATCCCTTGAGCTTAAATGCTATCCACCTAATCTCATCAACCCTAATTAATACTCGGAAAAAAAGTTAATACTTTCGATTCTAAATTTGAGTTCGATAAATTTTGGTTCTTACTTGCCACTGTTATGAGAAATAAATGATCGCTCGGATACAATCTACCATAAGAATTACTTGAAATCTTAGAAATGACGGGATGATACTCAAATTTCTAAGGGCGAAAGTCTCGAGATTTTTATATGTAAATTTGTGGGTATTTACCATCTCCCTCCAAAAGAAACTTTTAACCCTTCAAATGACGATTAAAAGAAATTATTTACTATAACAAGTTATGACGGTGATTAACAAGTTTAATTGCAAGGCTTTCTAATGGAAGGAGTGAGAAAGAGTTTCAACTTTAGGAATGTAATAATGTATACTTCGTTTACTATGTGAGATGGTCGGGGATGAGTAGAGGTGTATGGACGTTTACTCTCTTTGAAAAGTCAGCCTTCATGGGCTAGCAAGATGGCAAACGTAACTTTCATAGTTCCTCTATGCACCTTATCAAGATCATATTGACATATTCTTCCAACAGTAAATAAAGAAAGAAATAAACGACTTCATACTTACGGGCCAAAGCGGACAATATTTGGTAGTGGTGATCTTTGGCTGTTACAAATGGTATCAAAGCTAAACATGAACGGTGTATTAGAAGACGCTCTTGTGGAATCGAAATGATCTCTAGATTGATCAGAATCCCCTTTCAATTGACTAGAATTTGTTACGGAATCATATTAAATATTTAACTAGCATCTTTTATTCTCATTCACGTCCTTTTTAAGAAAATTTTCAAAGGATCATTCAACGTATAATTGCACCAAATAAAACAAGCTTAACTTTAAAATTCCTATTATTAAGCGATCGAAAAAGAAGGTGCACATTGTTAGTATAGATAGTAACTTTCAATTCTTTAGTCATTCTATTATAGTTTCAGTTTATTCATGCACCCTAACTTTACTGAGTGTCACATAATTCGGGTTTGACTATTTGATCTCAACCGTAATCCAAACACTTACGATCAAAACATATCAAATCAATCCATCATTTCAAATCATCCCAATTTTCAAACATCCCTAAAAAAGATTACCAATAAATAAACGTCGAAAACATGAAAAGACAGATTTGCCCTCAAATAATTAAGATGTGTAAAGAATATGCATATGGGTTGATGGAGAGATGCCCTCACACTCCAATAATTCATGCATATTCCTCTAAGTAATACTCATCAAAGAATATATTGGAGAATGAGAGCCTCACTGCCACCACCTTTGACCCTTTGTTTCTCTTGTGGGCTCAAACCAGCTGCCTTGACTGCCTCTATTAGCTGTCGCCCTCAATGTCTAGAGAACAGGGAAGTGATTAAATCATCTTTCTTGATTCAAAACCGAAAGGGAACCATAATGGGAATCGTCTTTAATCTTTATAAGAGTGTGAAAACTTTTCTCTGACAGACGCATTTTAAAATCGTGAAGCTGACGGCTATACACAACGGATTAAAACAGACAATATCTGGTAGCTATATTATAAAAAGACGCTGTCACCATGAAAATTGGAGTATGTTCAAAGACATCTTTTACTGTCGGATTTTGCAGAGAGATTTATTAAGAAACATGCAGTGTGGGGTTATGTACAGAACAGCACAAACCGACACACATTTAAATTGAGAAAAAAAAATAATTCAATATTTAAAAGGTTCATTCAATTAAAAGGAAAAAAATTAATTAATTTATTTTAATTGAAAGAATCAAACCAATAATTCCCCATAATATTAATGGTCTCGGTCTCTTATTTAGAATTCAATATTTGATGGTCTCGATATTTCTCTATATCTCACGTGACATGATCGTGTTACTTACTCCTCGCTTCTAAGAATAAAAACTATCTCTACAGACTAATATGAGTTATTTCACCATGTTTTGTCCTCGATCACATGCATCTTACGAAAATTTCCCAGAGCTAACGCAATATAAAATTGCTCCAACCACGCTTAACTGTAGAGTTCTTAAGATTGAGCAACGGAATAGAAACATGCATCTTGTTGGTGTAGATAATGACTTTCAATTCTTTTAAGTCTTTCTTAGCTATCCTATTCTTAGGACTCCTCTGATTCAGATGAGGTATTGGTTCATTCATGTACTCTTATTTTACTTGGAACTTGAGTGTCATATTTTATTTATTTATGAATCCGTGATATATTTATTCTCTATTTATAGAAATTGAGCCACAGACTAAAATTGTGTGTTTTTTTTTTTTCAATGGTTTAATCATAAGAACTTCAAAATTAAACATGTTTAGTTTTGAAAAATCTTAGGTTGGGTGATCTCCTCAAAATTTTCGGTAGGAGCAAATGAATGAGGAGACAAACCATGCTAAAAAGACTCGTGTTGGTTTATGACAATTGTTTCATTCTTAAAACCACTTCAAGACAAGTAGGTAGCATGGTCATGTTACAATAGATGTAGAGGGATATCAGAGCAATTAAATGTCGAATATAGATTCCAAATCTTGATCCGAATCTTGGACATAAGACATTACAAAAACAAAGTGTGTAAGTCTGAGATCTAACATCCTTTAGAGAGAGGAATGAAACATTCCTTGTAAGGGTGTGGAAACCTCTCCCTAACAAAAACATTTCAAAACCGCGAGGTTGGCTACGATATGTGACATGACCAAAGCAACCAATATCTACTGGTAGTAGGTTTGAGCGGTTAGAAATGATATTAGAGTCAGGTTACTGGGCAGTGTACCAATAAAGACACCGAGTCTAAAAGGGATCGATTAGAAGAAAGTGATGGGTAGAAAGAAAAGAAGATAAACAAATGCAAATGGAGAGANAGAGAGAGAGAGAGAGAGAGAGAGAGAGAGAGAGAGAGAGAGGAAGGGCCATTGTTAAAAGAGGGAATAATAAATGCAAATGGAGCAGAAGATGGAGAGTGATGTGAGAGATGAAAGCATATGATTTTGTAATCAATTGCTTTATGATTGAACATCAAAAACTACAAACTTATGCCTTTGTGTGCCTTTGGGTGCCTTTGTGGGTGCCTTTGGGTGCCTTTGTGGGTGCCTTTGGGTGCCTTTGTGGGTGCCTTTGGGTGGGGCACCCCCACCTCATATAACCCACAAACCCTTACTTTTCTTTCCACTCCACCCATCTTTACGGCGTCTATACTACCACTCTCGACCCTCGTTAGATATTAAACTCAATCTTATTCCACTATAAATTTTTTAGTTGAATACAATTGGGTATTCAAATTTAACTCAATTCAATTCAAATAAGTTTATAACTCAACGCAGACTGAATCGTATGAGTTAAGTTGAGTTAATTGAGTTTTTTGGACACCCTAATAAAAAAAATTCCGGTATTGAAAGGATTAAAAAGTAAAATCTATTAAAATTACCGTAATTTATAACTTTTTACCTTTAAACGAAACCCTAAATTTAAACGTGTAATTTAAATGACAATGAAAATTTTGTACCTGTCTCGTTCCCTACTAAGAGTGAGCTTTCACATCGTGCCTCGTTATGGGGGCTGACCCATTATAGAGGTGTTGACATTGTCCTTCACCAAACTCCCTGACCCATATTGTCTCCTTCACATTTAATTAAAATTTTCGTCTCATTCCAAAACTCACTCATTTAAATCTCTCTCTACTCAATTTTTTTGTTTCTCTTTCCATTTTTTCATTCAACAATGTAGCAGGCTCCAGACTTCAACTTCTTATAATGTCTTAATCGAGTTGAGTTATATTCATAATGTCTTAATCGAGTTGAGTTATATTCATAATGTCTTTTCTTTCTCGACCAATATATTATTTTGCATACTTTGTCTCTCCTACTATTAAAATATAGGCTGAAATAATAAATTTGCTTTTGAATTTTAAGTTGTGTCTTAAAAATACTTTTTGAATTTTTACCTCTTTCAATCGTACCCTTAAATTTTCAAAAAAAAAAAAACTTTAAAAAAGAAATTCAAAAATACACTTGCAGCTAGCTTTGGATAGAAACTGTGATATCCTATTATTGGTTGGAGAGGAAAACGACAAGGTTGTTTGAAACTTTTCACTAGTAGACATGTTTCAAAGCCTTGAGGGAAAGCTCGAAAGTCCAAAGAGGACAATATTTGCTAGCGATGAACTTGGGTCATTACAAATAGTATCAGAGCAAGACACCAGGCGATGTCCTACGAGGAGGCTCTTTCCCAAAGGGGATAGACACAAGGCGAGGTGTGCAAGTAAAGACGTACTTTAAAGCCTTGAGGGGAAGCAGAAACAATTGATACATTGCTTTATTATAAATACTCTTGAATTTCTAAGAGGGTTTCAAAAATACACAAAAAAAAAATATAACTCTACGTTCCTTTTAAACTCCACACCCGAACATGTTAATTAAGTCTCTTTTTAAGACGACAAATGTGGGGAGGAAGATTTCAACCTCTACCTTGAAGAGAAAATTAGCTCTAGAAGAATCCACGATTTAAGTGTGTTCATAACGTGATATTATCATTATTTAATTCAACAACTTGTGGAATTAGACAAATTCGAATATATGATCTCTTCATTAAGGTATGAACTTAGTTGAACTATACTCAAATTGGCAAAGGAGTTCGTGTGTATCAAAGTTTGTGTATCAAAGTTTTTGTGGCTTTGTTGGGCCTATCCAAAAAACTGAAGCTTTGGGCCTATGCCACCTCTTCAAGATTGCAATACCAGCTAGCTTTCAATTTAAAATACCACTTTGGTACCTATATTTTTTAGTTTTTGTCCTTTTAAAATGTTTTTAAAATGTTGATTTTGACAGTGTTAATTTAAAATTTGGTTTGTTTCGGTCTATTTTGGTCTTAATATTTTTGAAAAGTGACCGTGGTCCCTCGGAAAAAAAGCAACTAGGTAAAGAAGAAAAAGTTCAGAATTGTCATCTTTCCAGTAATCCAAATGGACATTTTGAAAGTAAATAGATTAAAAAGAAATAGAGTTGAAAAATGAACCTCGTAAAATTAGAGATGTCAACCTGGGTCGAGGTTTCGTGGGACCCATTTCGAAAGAGGCGGAGATTTTCGTTTAAATGGAGAATGGGGGAGAGAGTGGAGAAAGATTTCTCCCCGTTAGATGAATGGGCTCGAGGACGATAATTTTATTCCCCATTCCCGCCCTGTCCCTACCCTGCTTCAAAGAGACTTTTTAAATTCTATTTCCAAGTTTTATATTCTATTCTAAGTTCCAATAAGTTTGATGCGTTTCAATAAATTTAACGAGGTACTTTCATTTTTTTTATTTATGTAATAACAAATATTTTTGAATTTGGAAACATTTCTTTTTTGTGCTGGTTCGATTAAATTATTTATTAGTCGAAAAAGAGTAATTTCCCTTTTTTTTCTTAAATTTAAAAATTATATTATCAAATTTTGTCCTTATAACAAAATGTTGATTAATTTTATAGTTTGTTTACCATAGTTGGTAAAATGATTTTATCAACAAAAATAATAATTTACAACATCATGATTTAACTTCAATTTCTACATAAATCAACACTTTTTAATAAGTTATATTAAAAAAAATAAAATGTATATATTAAAAAGTTTCGTTAAAATAACTACTTTTTGAAAGAATAATAAATAGAAAAAAAATATGTGGAAAACTCGATACTGCTAATTACTTGTTCCAATCTTTACAAAAATAAATTGGGAATTTCATCGAGATGGAAACTGAAATTGTATTTTACATTTTCCTTAAAAATAAAGTTTGGATTTATTTTTATGCTATTACCTAATTTCTTCATTGTTTAAAAATCAAATTGAAATAAAAAAGTTGGGAGGAGATTTAAACTTTTTTGTTTTAAGAAAAAATCTAATAATATTTCGGTACAATAAATAGAAATAGATAAATGGTAATCGTCCAAGCCTACCGCTACCAAATATTGTTTGTTTTGGCTCGTTACATATTATCATCAGTCTCATAATTTTAAAACGAACAAAGACAAAAGCAGACAATATCCACTGGTGATGGTCCTCGATTGTTACAAATTGTATCAAAGTTAGGCCCTCAAGAGTGTAGAAACCTCTCTTTAGTAAATACATTTTAAAAATTAATTTGCTTATAAAACTTTTATTCTTTCTTATTTAAAATTTTAGAAAATCAATACACAAAAATGGGTATGAAACACGTTTTTTTCATTGATAGATTTTTTGGTATTTGATTTAAAAAATTAATTTGCATATAATTTTTTTTTTACCTTTTTTAATTTAAAATTTTAGAAAATTAATACAAAAATGGTATAAAACATCTTTATGTTCAACTTTTTATTCTTAAAAAATAAAATAAAAAATCATATCGTGCACGAAGGTATCGTTAAATTAAATTATTAAGTAAAATCAAATAAACCAAGAATTTATTAATAACTAATTTTTTTTTAAAAGAACGGTCATAATTTTAATAAAATTATTCTTTAAACAAAAATATTTTATAAATGGAAACTCCGAAATTAGTATTTGATTATGGTAATATTAATTAATAAAATTATCCTTCAATGAAACTCCGAAATTAGGATTTGATTATGGTAATATTTTTTAATAAAATATATTTTTAGTAATTTTATACTTAAATTGGGTTAATCATAGTTTTGTGCATATAATTATTGTGTTATAAAAATCTCTCAAAACCTCCTTTCTCCTCCACCATTCCCCTGCTTCCTCTGTAAACCTTCAATAAACCAAAACCAGAGCTTCCATGGCGGACATTGCAGTGATAATCATCGGAGCCGGTCCCTCCGGTCTCGCCACCGCCGCCACTCTAACCCTCTCATCAATCCCTTACATAATCCTCGAAAGAGACGACTGTTCCGCTCCCCTCTGGAGGAAGCATTCCTACGACCGTCTTCACCTCCACCTCCCAAAGAAATTTTGCCAGCTTCCCGGAATGCCCTTCCCTTCCTCCGCTCCTAAATACGTTCCCAAAGCCAATTTCCTCGACTATTTGGACAGTTACACCGCGAATTTTGGAATCCAGCCGCTGTATCGCCGGAATGTGGAGGCGGCAGAGTTCGATTCAGCGGAAAAGAAATGGCGGGTCAGAGCTAGGAATTTGGACGACGGTGAAATTGAGGAGTTTTCCGGTCGGTTTTTGGTGGTGGCGACGGGAGAGACGGCGGAGGCTTACACGCCGGTAGTGGAGGGGATTGGGGGATTCGGCGGCGAAGTTATGCACTCCACTGAGTTTAAGTCAGGGAAGGGGTATGAAGGGAAGAATGTTTTGGTTGTCGGGTCGGGTAATTCGGGTATGGAAATCGCTTTGGATCTTGCTCTTCATGGTGCCCATACTTCCCTGCTTATTCGAAGCCCGGTAATATCTTTTTTTATTTATTTATATATATAATATCGGTTTAAAATTACTTTATTTATAATTATATCAAACAATTTTAAATTTTCAAGAACTAAATAATTATACAAAATTTATTTTTTTTAACCTTCTGAAATAAATCGAGAATATTATTTTTAATAAAAAAAAATTAATTTACATATTTACACATAAAAGATATATTTATCAAATTTAAGCTTTATTTATTTTTCGTGATACAAATGAATTTCTTTTATGGCATGTTGGATTTCTTAATAGTTTAAAATTATCAAATTTGTTAAATTTTACTATTTTTAAGTATAATAACAAATGGGTCACGTTGGAAAATTGGCCATACCATATATATATAAATTTAAACCTTTTGTATTTTTTATTTATTCCATTTATTGATTTATTTTAATTAATTATGGGACATATCACATGATTGGGTGACCAAACATAAAACTTTTAAATTATTATTATATATATATAGAAATATATTTGGTATTGAAATAATTTTTATTTTTATTTTATTTTATTAATATATGTTTTGAATATTTAGTCTGAATGTTACTTAATTCATGAAGCAAAATTCAAGTTGCTAGTAAAGGAAATTCATTTCTTTCACGTCAAATATATTTTGATATTATTATTTAATGCAACAATTTTTTATTTCCATTTTCTTTCCAAAATTACCTAATTAGGAATGTTTTATACATTTATAGGTAAAATTCAAGAGTTTTAATATATTTAATAATGAAAGATAATATACCATTTGGAACATTTAGCCCATTTGTTAATAGACGCGTCTTAAACCGTGAGGTTGATGGCGATATGTAATGTGTTAAAGAGAACGATATCTGCTAACGGTGAGTTTGGGTTGTTATAAATGGTATCATAACCAAACACTAAATGGTGTGGTAGCAAAGACGTTGGTCTCTAATGGTGAATTATGAAACATTTATTTTAAAGGTGTGGAAACTTATTTTTACGTGTTTACAATGAAACAGATTCATGTGGTGTCGAGAGGAATGGTGAAGTGTGGATTGATTATGTTGAAGTATTTTTCAGTTGGGTGTGTGGATTGGTTAATGATAATGGCGAGCAAACTAGTTTATGGAAACCCCACTAAATATGGAATCATCAAACCAGCTGAGGGCCCAATGGCCATGAAAATCAAGTATGGAAAATATCCTGTCATTGATCGAGGAACCGTTCACAAAATTAAATCCGGTCAAATTCAGGTACTTTTATGCAACACGTCTAGATCTCGAGAAAAAATTTCTCCTCGTTTTTCTTACAGGAATAGGGACGAAGAATATATTACTAAAATCGTCTAAATGTCAAAAATTTAGTCTGTAAATTAACGATCAATCATCTTTCTGTTGGTCAACTAACGGTTTACGTTTCCCGAGGTGGGATTGGGAGCACTCCCGCCCCAACATTGATTTATTTTATTAACCTTCATAGAAAATGAATTTATTATATTAACTTTTTATTTCCTTCCTAATTTTGCAGGTCTTGCCTACAGAAATCTCAAGCATAAATGGCAATAATATATTATTTAAAAATGGAAAATATTACCCATTCGACTGTATAATATTCTGCACTGGCTTCAAAAGGTCAACAAATTTGTGGTTGAAGGTATGAACAGACATTAAGTTTAGAGATCTATTAGACATTTTTTTTTTGAGTTCATATTCTAAATAGACATAAATTTTAAAGTTTTTTTCTTTTTTTAAGAAATGAAATCCAATAACATAAATGATATCGATGCAGGGAGATGAGTATCTTTTGAACGAGGATGGACTACCGAAACCTAGCTACCCTAACCATTGGAAGGGAAAGAATGGGTTATATTGTGTAGGACTATCAAGGAGAGGGCTACATGGATTGAATTTTGATGCACAAAACGTTGCTAAAGGTATCGCATCTCAGATCTACAAGGGTGGATAGAAGAAGAAGAAATGGTGGATCTTAGTTAACCAAATATATATAAAAAAAATATACATATATATTGGATTGCGCCATGAAATATTTAATATGTTACGTGTGAATCGATCTTAATCATGAATAAGTTATGAATTCCTTTATGTGAAGACTTCTCCTTTGATTTTCTTTACGGTTTAAATAAGAGCATTGTGTAGGTTTAAGAACGCTTAGATTATGTATGTGTTGTGAGGGCGGTTTAACGAACGTTGTTTAAAATTACCTTGTTCAATGATACAATATAGTAAGAGATATATGAACTTAAGGACTTGTTAATCCAAGCCTTCCAGCCATGGCTTTCCTTTAGTGTCATTAGCTTTTTCATGTTTTGATCAGCTGGCAATGGGGATGCTGTGGCTGCCTTCTTGCATAGCACAAAGTTTCTTGCTTGCTTTGATCCTATGGTTTCCATTGGATTAAGAGCTGCCACAAAACATGAACCCAAACCATATCATTGAGTAATACTTGTGTAGCTACACATCAAACTTTGTTGTGTATGTTTTGATATCATAAAGATCATAAAGTAGATTGTTTGAAGCGATGTTGTACGGGTCAAGTATTAGGGGTGGACACACGGGAGCTAACAGGAAAAAAAATCTCTCCACCCCTTTTATTCTCTTTTTAAACGGAAATTTTTGGCATGATATGGAGTAGATTCTCGAGGGACTTGGGTCTCGTAGGTTAAATGTAGAGATGCTTATTTGACTTGTAGAGATCGGTCCCAAATGAGAGGGAGATTCCTCGTTTAGACGGAGAATAAAGAGAGAGTGAAGAATTTCTTTTTTTCCCTTCGATAAATGGAGCACTCGTCCCTACCCTACCTAATATAAATATATTTTCATCACACACACACGTATCTATATACACACATTTTTTTGGCTATATTAAAAAACTACTTAAGATGGCGGAGAAGTCTTCCCCTCCCCGACCCATAAACATCTCTAGTAATGATTTGTTATTTAGAAATATTTTTTGGGTTCACTCGTCTTTCTTCTTTCCTTCCGAGCTTAAGCTTCATTTTATTCTAGTCTCCATACAGTCGGAATACGAAAACCAAAACCAAAACGAGATTTTAACCCAAATTTAAAGATGGAAATAAACAATAAAAAAGGAAAGAATATTAGAGAAAGGGTAGCAGAAAGTACAGGCATATGGGTCCTCAGAATTAGAAGAATAGAGAAGAAAGTTGGAAGCATGAGTGCCAAGATGAGGAAGACGAGCTTGACGAGCATAAGATTTGAGCGCAGCATGAATAACTTCACTCACCAAATCTTCCTCCTTCGCCACAAATCTTAATGGACCTGAACTTCCCACAACATTTACACTGACTAGCAGCCTCTTACCACCTTCCACCCTTTCCTTGTTCCTCAACCCTAACCCCTTCATCCCTCTCAACAACACCTATGATGCCTCTCCCAACCACTCAACACAACCATCCAATATTTATAACACAACAACTTCCAATATTTTATGTCTTCTTTTATCTTATTTAAATACTAACCCGATTTGAGTACAGTTATGAACTTATTTGTGTTGGGTTAAATTGGGTTCAAATAAATACAAATTTTATGAACTCGGTTGGTTCAATTGTAACCGCCCATGCCTACCACTAGCCGATATTGTCCTCTTTGAGCTTTCACTTCAAGCTTCCCGCTTTAAAACGCGTCTTCTAGGGAAACATTTTCACACCCTTATAAAAGGTGTTTCATTCTCCTCCCCAACCACGTGGGATATCACAATCCACCCCCTTTAGGGCCCAGCGTCCTTTGCTGACATACAAAAACAAAATTTGAATAAATGACCGGAACAACTTGAACCAATCAATTCAAATAATTTTATGAACTGGGTTGGTTCAATTGTAACGGCCCACGCCCACCGCTAGCAGATATTGTCCTCTTTGAGCTTTTCATTTCGGGCTTCCCGCTTTAAAACGCGTCTTCTAGAGAAATCCAATTCATAATTTACCGTTGGGGTATTGTTATGAACTTATTTGGATTAGATTGAATTGAGTTGTGAACGTTAATATGAAAAATAAATATTTTGCATAGTTTATATTATAATGTTTTTATAAGCTTGGTGTGAGGTTGAATTTATAATTAGTAATATTAAAAGATAGGGTTGGGTCATGTAAACAAAAGGGCAAGGGTCATGTCTACAATTATTATTCCATTTTATAATGCATTTTATTTATTTATTTTTTATTTTTTAATGATTTTTAGTCAATTATTGGTTTCAACTATGACGACCATTTTTAATAAACAAAGCCAATAATTATTTTTATTTTTTGAACAATAAAAAATGCCATTATTTCAAACATTATTTCAAACATTATTTCAAACAAATGCAACTAATATCTAACAAACTTAGGATTAAAGTGAAACAATATAAATTAATATTATTAGATTCTTCTATTTAAAAATTAGTAAATTGTTAAAATTCTATTTTTTGAACGACACGACGCCGTATCCAGCGAGAGGATCTCCATTTTAAATAATCAAACAAGCGGATTTGAAGTTATCAAAAGTCAAAATCAAGTACAAATTGAAATCCGTACATAAATGGCTATTCCATCCAATCAATCAACTCTTTTGTATATTTATTTTTCTTTTAAATTTAATCTATTATTGGCGACACCATTTTATAATTAAAAGGTTTTTTTTTTTTTTTTTTAGTTAGTATTAATTAACTAAGCGGTTGATGTGCCGAGTTGACTTAGCGATAAACGACACGAGAGACCTGCAAAATAGAGATTTTGCCCGGGTGTGCTACTTTGTACAATATGCTATAGTGTTTGTGTTGATATCAAATATGAAGTGGTGTCGAGTTTAACACAGGTAGCGAGTCTTAATTGAAGTAGACTACTATATTAGTACTTATTTTATATGATATTGTTGTCGAGCCCGATAATAGGTCAGCGGGAGAGATATGTTGGGATCTTTGACTTGATCACAATTTACTTTTCATTTTAAATGAATATTGATACACTGCGAATATACTTTTGATATTGCGAATATACTTTTGATATTACTACTTTAAACATTAAACGGATGAAGCTTTAACTCACCTAAAGCATTAGAAACATATTTTAAAAATTCATGCACACTTATTGGAGAGATATTTTTATCAATCACCCAAACACAAATTTCATAACCTATAAACATACCAGCAAAGGGGGAAGAATAAGCGCGGCTACACACATGAGTAGCCATGTCTGTCTAGGTAGCGTAGCGGACCTATTGCACGACGCATGGCACGGTGGGGAGAGGAGCTACATAACCAAATTGGGTCAGGTGGGCGGTTTGGGTCGCATGCAGGTTATCAGGTTGGACTACATTTGCATGTTGGATCAAGTCAGCTGCTAATGTCGTGGCGCGTTGTGTTACGGTCCTACATTTTCTTACCGTGCGGCATCATGATCTTGACATGCTCATGACCATCCTTGAGCGAAATTAAGCCCTATATATATTTTTCGCGGCGACTTTATGGCTTCCGTCGGACCTTAGGCGAGATTTGTCTTTGCCAATCGTACTAGTCATCGTCCTCAATGACATACTTGGGGGCACAACCATGGTTGGGTTGTGACACGTTACATATCTTACAGTCTGACGCGTGTCCTCCTTCCATACAAAAGATATATCAAAACCTACATTAAAAAAAGAACCACAAATGGAACAAATACAACACAAGATCAAAAGAATTGACTAATACTGAACAAAAACAAATAAAAACATAACAAATCTAACAAAGTACGAAACAAATCGCAACCTTAACAGATAACCATATCAATGAAATCAAAACCACAAAGAACAAACAACAAATCAAAACCAAAAAAACATTTAAAAAAAAAAAGCAAAATAGCTAACTCAAAAGAGGATGATCGAAAAGATTTGATTTTGAGATGTTCAAGTTTAAGTGGTTTGAGGTAGAGGATCCAACCCAAGGGCCAAGGCTCGCACATGTCAATAGACTATATATGTCCCCCTCGTCACAAAAGGGTTTAAGCCTTAAACAAAACCAAATTTTGGTAAGAACCCACCAATTTTCAACTCTTATTTTCCCGGCGCAATAGGGTTCTTTCATTCACAACTTTCCTCTTTTTCATCGTTCAAGCCAAAGGAGAAAAAATCCGTAAGTTGTTACTGCTTCACGTTTTTCTATGTTTCTTTTGATTTACATTCCCTTCTTTTGTTTTGTTGATACTATTATTCCTCTGGTTGATAGCAATCGCCGCCGCTAAGGTTTTTCTAACTATGGCTGACGAAAATCACAAAGAAGTTCCTGTTCATGAAGATGGGGCTTCAGAACCCAGTAATGGGAATGAACAGGATTCCGTCGAACTTGCTCCGGCGTCGCAAAAGGACGGAGATGATGTGAAAGGTGAATTGTTTTGTTTTCATAGCTGGATTCTCGTTTGATTCTGATTGTTGAATGAATACAGAGAATCGTGGGAAAACCCTTATTAGGGTTCCAAATAGATATAATGAAATTCCCTAAGAAAATTTGAAGGTTTCATATCTTTTGGATTGATTAGCTTCAGATTAGGTCCAATCAGTTGTTGCAGTTCCTTCATGTTCAATTTAGAGTTGAGTTCATCATCTTTTTTATTTGTTGTTTGCTTATGACAATACTTCATTATGCTTGATAGCAAGTACTTTGGCTAATTTTCTTGTGTTAAGGAATTTAAGATATCTTTTAAATGACCTAGCTTGAGGCTTTTAGGCATGCTGGGAATAGGAATTTTGAGGCTTAGAAATTTGGGTCGCATAGCTAAATGGTTTGAGAAGTTTCTTTTGTATATTGATGCTTTGTAGCTCAGTGTTTTGCTGTTGTGAGTTAATATGAGTGATATCCTGTTGCTGGTGGGACTTGGCTCTGGTGGAAAGAAGGGATTTTCCACCAGAGCCAAGTCCCCAGAACTCCCCAATATCGTCGATCATTTAGTCGACGGGCAATTCGTCCTCCTCTTTCGATTTTTGTTTTGGTAAAGGCCTTTTTGGTTGATAGATTGAAATATAAGCTCCCTTTCTTAGTTCGAATTATGGGTCGACCTTTTAATTCATGTACATTGGTCGTTTTTTATTTATTGTTCCTTTCAAGTGAAAGTCCAGTTTAATTTATCACTCTCTATCTCTCCATATTTTTTTCTCCAAAGTTGAAAATTTCAAAGAAAATTTGGTTCTTTTTGTACCTTGTTGGTTGTAGGGAAGATTAACACCATAAACGTTACTCAGGTGAGATTTTTCTTTTGTCCTTGGTGTAGTCTTTCTAATTTATGTTTTGAAATATTTAAATCACCGTTGTAGCCTTTTCCTTCTGCTAATGGGTATCAACGTCTGGGGTCTCACTTCTCGCATACTTTTGATATGTTTTTTGCGATGATGATGGACATTTTATCATTAATTCTCTATTTTGAGGTAAACACGGAGTGAGTTGCTTGTCTGTTTGCCTTTTTCCCTCTCACTATGTTGTGGAATATTTGGTTAGAATGGAGCAGGGGAACTTTTTTGGATTGATGGTTGAAGGCAGATGTTCGGAGTTGGAGTTGGCGCATGTAATTGCTATTCGAACCACCAAACGCTGCACTCCTTTTTGTAGTTTTTCTTGGTTGGCTTTTTTGTTCATGAAGTAGGTTATATCCATATTTAGTCTCTATACTTCGAGATTTGTGTTTATTTGATTCTTAAACTTTCGAAAGTGCCTAATAAGTCCTTAAACTTTTGATTTTGTGTATAGTAGATTTGTAAATTTTAAAAAATCGAAGTTTTACTTGTACTCTTCTGCGCTCCGCTTGTAATATTTTTCGTAATTAATAACTTTTTGATTGGAAGTATTGAAAAGTAATTTTATTATTAGGTTAGACATTAATGGAGATTTTTAATTCCATTTTATAGATGGTTTTACTGATTTTAGTACTAAGCTGATATTTTCCCTCATTTTGCAGAAGGGTCAAAGAAAAAGAAGAAGAAAAATAAAAGCAAGTGAGAATCATTTATTTTTAGTTGAACTGCTTCTTGTGTGCATATGCGTTCCCCTATGTCTTGGGATTGCAAGGCCGTCTTCATATTTAATATTTTTCTTTCATGAATAGGAAAAAGAAAGAGACACCTCAACAGACGGATCCACCATCTATTCCTGTCGTCGATCTTTTCCCGTCTGGGGATTTTCCAGAGGGTGAAATTCAACAGTACAAGGATGAGTGAGTATAAGGCTTGGTTTTAATTCTGCACGATAATAATTTTCTTGTCAAATATTATCGTTCAAAACGTATATTGTTTCGTGAGCAATATGTTGAATAGATACCCTTGTAACTTGTAAGTCATCTTTCAAATTGAATGGAAAATATTGCAGGATGGGCTTAGTAGACTGTGATTATGAAATGAGGAATTGTTGGCAAAATCGCTGTTGAAATTCTCCAAAGAATCAAATGTCTCGTGGCATAGAAATATTATGTATGATTGCACCCTTATGAGTGGACTCTTGGTGGTGAGTTGAAAGAGTTCAGTAAAAGTCCAGGACTGCTATTGTAACAATCCAAGCTCACCGCAAGCAGATATTGTCCTCTTTAGGCTTTCCCTTTCGGGTTTCTCCTCAAGGTTTTTAAAACGTGTTTTTTAGGGAGAGGTTTCCTCGCCTTTATAAAGAATGTTTCGTTCTCCTCCCCAACTGATGTGGGATCTCACAACTATTGCCTTAGGTTGCATTTTCCCCTAGTTTGTAAAGTCCTCTTTGTTTGGAAAGTTTTACATGGGAGCGTAAACACCCGTGATTGAATCCAATGACATTCTCCCTTAGTTTTGTGGCTGCAATGGAGGATCGAGATTATCTATCGCGGGAATGCTTGTTTGTCTACTCCCTCTGAAATCAATGCTTTAGTTTGTTTAGAGTTACTGTGGTGCGTAATTGGGTCGGTCACTCTTTGATTGAGAAAATACTGGTGAACCCTCATTTTTGAGATAAGGAGAGGTTTATGGCATGCCTTTTGTTTTGCCATCTTGAGGGGAATGTGGCTAAAGAGGAATAGTAGAATTTTTAGAGGGGTAGAGGAGTCTTTGGAGGTGGTGAGATTTCATGCGTCGTTATGGGCATCCGTTAATTGGTTTTTTAATTATCAACTTGGTTGTATTCTTTTGGATTAAAGTCGTTTCCTGTAGTTGAGGACTCATTTTGTGGGCTTAGTTTGTATGTCCTTATACATTCTTTCATTTTTTCACAATGAATGCTCGGTTTCTTACTAAAAAAAAGTTCGCCCTTGTGTACTTTATTGAGTTACAGAACAAGAGGGGATTGGTTGTCCAACCATTCATGAACAGGATAATGGAGAATTCTAAAAGTTCTCCATTATGCCACGATACGATACAAAAGTTAAAAGGGATATTCATCAAAACCTTGTAGTGTCTGGAAACTTAAATGTAGCTATGCAGATTCTTTATCGAAGTCATCGATATCTGACTCTATTTTCTTTGTTATCTACATCAGTAACCTGTGGAGGACTACATCTGAAGAGAAGAGGGAGTTGGAGCGCCTTGAAAAGCCAATGTACAATTCTGTTCGACGAGCAGCTGAAGTTCATCGTCAGGTAATGTAACGGGATCATATTAGTGTTCATGTAAATCGAGAGGATCTGCAATGCTTTAGAATTAGCTAACCTTTTTTGTCCCTCTCATTGCTATTAGGTAAGAAAATACATAAGAAGCATAGTGAAGCCAGGGATGTTAATGACTGACCTATGTGAGACATTAGAAGACACGGTTCGAAAGCTAATATCCGAGAATGGCTTGCAAGCAGGCATAGCATTTCCTACAGGATGTTCTTTGAACTGGTAATATTAAAGACGTGGAATCGAATATATTTTTTCTCGAGTATTTATTGATGGTCTGGGATTCTTTTCTTTCAGGGTTGCTGCTCATTGGACTCCGAATACCGGAGATAAGACCGTGCTTCAGTACGATGATGTCATGAAATTGGATTTTGGAACACATATTGATGGTAAATATTGTGTTTCAGTGACTTTGCTGTGTATCTTGTGGATAATATCATATTCCAGGAGTCATTGAAACTGGTTTATTGGTGAGTGCAGGATGCATAATTGATTGTGCATTTACAGTTGCATTCAATCCTATGTTCGATCCACTACTCGAAGCCTCACGTGAAGCAACGAACACTGGCATCAAGGTAGGATTTGATAAATGTTTTTCTTATTTATTTATTTTTTTTATAGAAGTTGTGAGATATTTATATTCACTCAAAAGCCAAATAAACAACCTAAGAAAAGGGGTTGAGGGAACCCCTTCCCAAAGGACTAGTATAGGAAGATCTTCCAATTGTTATAATCATGAATAGGCTATAACTACAATAGATATTGAGTGTTTTGTGCATCATCAAGAAGCACTATTGAGAATATTAACTCAAAGAGAAGCAAAAGAAGAAAGCTCATGTTCAAAGTTTCTTAGATTTCTGTCTGTCCAAAGGTTCCACGAAAGGGCTCGAGTGACACAACGCCATAAAATTTCCCCGTTTTCTTTTAAAACTGGCCATTGAACACTTCCAAGAGGCAACCATCAATCCTTTTAGGAAGATATGAGGCAACACCGAACTCCTTGAATAGGACCGACCAACTGTTTACAGCAGTTAGTTGGACAATGAAGGAAGAGATGGTCGAGTGCCTCTTCATTTCTCAGACAGAGGCAACAAACTGAGGGGGTGGTAGCTGGTAAATATTTAGACACCTTTAGTAATAGCCTCTGCCCACCACTAGCAAATATTGTCCCTTTCGGGCTTCCCTTCAAGGTTTTTAAAACGCGTCTGCTAGGGGGAGGTTTCTACACTTTTATAAAGAATGCTTCGTTCTCCTCCCCAACCAATGTGGGATCTCACAATCCACCCCCTTCGGGGTTCAACGTCCTCGCTGACATTCATTCCCCTCTCCAATCAATGTGGGATCTCACAATCCCACCCACCTTCGGGGTCCAACGTCCTCGCTGGTACTTGTTCCTCTCTCCAATCGATGTGGGATCTCATAATCCACCCACCTTCGAGCCTAGTGTCCTCACTAGCACACCGCCTGGTGTCTGGCTCTGATACCATTTGTAACAACCCAAGCCCGCCGCTAGTAGATATTGTCCTCTTTGGGCTTTCCCTCAAGGTTTTTAAAATGTGTCTGCTAGAGGGAGGTTTCCACACCCTTATAAATAATGTTTCGTTCTCCTCCCCAACCGATGTGTGGGATCTCAAACCTTCTTTGGTGTCTTGGTGTTATCTCTCTCTCTTGCTCGCTAAAAAATTAATCTTAATGAAAGTTTTATTCATTCTTCCTTTTACTGAATTTCAAAAAGCCACATTGGATGAAAATATTTGCAGTTAAAACAACTATTTATCAAGTTACTATCAAAGAATGCAATCCAACTATGAAAAAAGTTCGATAGATTATACTTATTCTAAGTTTGTTTATTCGCTTAAAGATTGCATTAAAAAAGCACTAGACTTCGATTTATTGATATTTCAAATGAATTTGGTGGTTGCTCGAATCCCCTGCTAATAATCTCGATTACTCTTTTAGGAGTCTGGAATCGACGTACGACTTTGTGATGTTGGTGCTGCAATCCAGGAGGTCATGGAGTCATACGAGGTCGAAATTAATGGAAAGGTGTATCAAGGTATTGTATTTCATTTGTCAAGTTAGCCCGAACACTCATAAATATAAAAGGCAAAAAACTAATCCATAGTGATAACGAATTGGGAAATCAACTTCAAAGTACCTGACGATAGGCTATACAAAGAGCGTTGAATCTCGAATATTCCAAAATCCGTCCCATCTTCTTACTCGGCAGCTTTGAACATTTTGGTCTTTATCTTATGACGCCTCTCCTACATCATTAAAGCATGTTAGTTAGTGAATTTGTGCATTTTAGAATAGATTTTAATGAACAACCTTTTTCCGTTTTCAGTCAAAAGCATTCGAAACTTGAATGGACATAGCATTGGTCGTTACCAGATCCATGCGGGTAAATCCGTTCCTATTGTGAAAGGAGGGGAGCAAACCAAAATGGAAGAGGGTGAATTCTTTGCAATTGAAACTTTTGGATCAACTGGTAAGAATTTATGCAAGTTTGGAAGTAATTGATATGTATTACAGATTGCTCTTGTTGATACTGCGGATCATCTACGTTTTATCCAGGGAAAGGATACGTTAGAGAAGATCTTGAATGTAGCCACTACATGAAGAACTTTGACGTTGGCCATGTTCCACTGAGGTTGCCAAGAGCCAAGCAACTGTTGGCGACCATTAACAATAACTTCTCGACGTTGGCATTCTGCAGACGATATTTGGATCGCCTCGGGGAGACTAAGTATCTTATGGCATTAAAGAATTTGTGTGATTCCGGCATCGTTCAGGTGCTCCTCTTCTACCCTTATTAGCTTTATATCTTTGACATGATATTAAGAGATGAATTGGTTCCTCTTCTACCCTTATTAGCTTTATATCTTTGACATGATATTAAGAGATGAATTGGTGTAAATCAGCTTGTAATTTTCTTGTTTCACTTTTCATAAAGAGGAAAGTTTAAGTCTAGTTAGTGTGCACCAACTCACTGTTAGGAACCTCGACTCTCGACAATGGTATGTTATTGTCCACTTTGAGTTGTTTTTTGTTTCCCCAAAAGACCTCATACCAATGGAGATATATTCCTAAACTCAACAATCTTCCCCTCAAACAAAGTACACCATAGAGCCTCTCCAGAGGCCTATGGAGTCCTCAAATAGCCTTCTCTTAATCGAGACTTGACTCCTTTTTTGGAGCCCTCGAACAAAGTACGCCATTTGTTCGACACTTGAGTCATTTTTGACTAAGTTAAAGGTACGACTTTGATACCATGTTAGGAACCTCGACTCTCCACAATGGTATGATATTGTTCACTTTGAGCATCGGCTCCTTTTTCCAAAATGCCTCATACTAATGGAGATAGTATTCCTTACTTCTTTGATATGATTTTGATTTTGATGGCGGGTGTGTTTCGGGTGCTTTTAGCAAAATTGATGTTTCGTTAATAATTCTGGACAGGCCTACCCACCATTATGTGATAACAAGGGGAGCTATGTTTCTCAGTTTGAGCATACCATTTTACTGAGGCCAACCTGCAAGGAAGTGATATCCAGAGGAGAAGACTATTGATAATGCTTAGTGCTAATCTGAAGCTTCTGATATAACAATGGCTTCCAAGACCGTGCAATATGTTTGAAATGGAGTCTTCCTCTCTACACTTTAAAGGCTATATCATCTATACATAAATGGTCAATTATTAAGTGTTATTCAGTGCTACTCTCGAGTGTATGAGCCTTCTTACATTATTACAGACCATTTTAAGTTGCACCTTTTTTGAATGAACAATATTTATTTTTGTTAAGTTATAGACCAATTATGCATGTAATCATACTTTTTAATTTTTCTAGTTGGTTCCTTTTCTCTTTATCTATGATTAGAGGCTAATTTTTTCGGAGTTTGAGTTAAACTAATGTATTGATGCATACTTTATATTATGGTATACTTAAAATATGAGATAAAAATTTATTCAAACTTTCTAATGTTAAACGAGGTTATAATGCTTTAATTAGCTGAATTTTATTCAAATTAACACTCATCTTTAATTTGGTGGATAATATACTTAAAAAAAATATTTTTTTTCTTTTGAGTTCAACTTCGAATTTATGATCATCATTTACCATCATTTAGCGAGGATAGAGGAGAAAAAAAAAATTTACAGTAAATTCTCGATTATTTTTAAAAAAATATTAGATCTATTATACACCATATTAAATAATTAAGTTATGTTTAATAAGATTTTTTATTATTTTTTAATTTTTATCAATTAAGTTTATGAAAAATATATATATATTTTTTGTTTGGTTATCTATATTTTTTTTTAATATTTTCAAAATAAATCAGGTTTTGAATTTTTTTTTTAAATTTTGATTATGAAATTAAATGTAATTATGGTAAAGAATTTGTAAAAAAATAAGTATAATTTTAAAAAATCGAACATTACCCAATTAAAATTTAGTAGATTAATTAATTTTTAAAAATTGTGAATATATATAAATAGAATTAATAGTTCATACAATTTCCAAAACCGATACAAATCACTGAACTCGGTAACAAGTTTGTGATCATAAAGATTGGAACTTCAACGAAGATTCCAAAACTCATCGCTTCTACTGCTCTTCTTCGCCAAAAAATTCACGCACCCATTGCTGTTTCTTCTTCCAAAATCACGTATATAAGGGGTTTCTTCTGATCAATCAGGGCCTCCGTCTGCGTTCAATTGCCAACGATGGGGTTGGGTTCCCTTGCTTCCAGAGTTCTCAGGCCTTCTTCCACGCTTCTTGCCTCCCGAAACCCTAGAATTCTCCTCCATTTTCGACCCATTGTCTCCACCACTGAGCTTCACAACGCTGATGCCTCCCCCGCCCAACCCCAGGCCGATCCTGCCCCGCCTCCTCCTCGGACCCCCGTCGGTGGCGCTCGCGTCCATTTTTCCTCTCCTGAGGACGCCATCGAGGTCTTCGTTGATGGGTACCCTGTCAAAGTCCCTAAGGGTATGACGGTTCTTCAGGCCTGTGAGATCGCTGGGGTTGACATTCCTAGATTTTGTTATCACAGTCGTCTCTCGATCGCTGGGAATTGCCGTATGTGTCTTGTTGAAGTCGAGAAATCCCCCAAGCCCGTTGCTTCCTGCGCCATGCCCGCTCNTTTTTTTTTTTTTTTTTTTTTTTTTTTTTTTTTTTTTTTTTTGCAATTTGTCTTTGTGTTGGATTTCTAACATAGGACGAGTTAATTGACTTAGCTTGATTATAGCTTTCGTAGGTTTCAATTATGTAAATTGATGAAGGATTAATTGACATCTGCCTGTTGTGCATATGATATCCTGTTTGTTTATGTGTACGATTAGAGCAATCGCCGTTTTCTAGCGTTCTTTTCTCGTTTTATCTTGTGCTTGACGTTGTTCTTCCGCTATCAGGGTCATTAAGACAGTATCGGTGTTTTTCTTTCTGGATATAACTTTGCTATTGCATACTCCACCTTTTCTGGTTGAGTTTGTTTCATTTCTATGTTTATCGTGTGGGTGATTATTTGCTTATGTGCAGGATACTCTGTTTCATCCATTTAAGGCGATACTGAGATTCTTAAAAGGGTTTAGTTTTCGAATTGTTATATGGCTTATGCGGTGTAATCTTGAGTGATGAATGAGATAATAATTTCAGAATGGTAGCTCTTTGTCTTATCTATCTGAAAGGATGCATGGTTTGTTTTTGTGTGGAAAAGGTAGTAATTTATCTGAGTAATCTCCTTTCTAGGAATGAAAATTAAGACTGATACCCCACTGGCAAAAAAGGCTCGAGAAGGAGTAATGGAATTCTTGTTGATGAATCATCCATTGGATTGCCCAATTTGTGATCAGGGTGGAGAATGTGATCTTCAGGATCAGTCTATGGCATTTGGGTCTGATCGTGGGCGGTTTACTGACGTGAAGAGATCAGTGGTTGACAAGAACCTTGGTCCTCTAGTGAAAACTGTAATGACACGATGTATTCAGTGTACCAGGTCAGATTTTGTAGCTTACACATTCTCTGGAGGAAAATTATTTGATTTAAAGCTTTTTTTTTTGGGAACTTCAAATGGAATAATTTCAACGTAAGTAGTTACATGAAAATTGAATTTGGAACATTTGTCTAAGAGTTCTTTGTTTGAATAGCCATACCATGTAAAGTGTCTGGCTTCTAAGAAGGCAATATTTGAATGCTTAGCATTTTGTTTTTCCTTCTATATATCTGAGTAGAACTCTACTAGTTGCTTATCAAGTTATCATAGAACTCCAAATAGATTTATTTACTCTTTCATCAAGTAGCAACTCCTCTCGCTTTTGTTTCTTGAATAATAGTCGCTTGAGATTCATCTTTTGATTGTTTCATCTACTACAAATTTTCTAATCACCCGTAGGTCCTTCCTGGTATTTCCATGAGTATATTACTTGTTACTCTACGAGAGGTTTTAACATGCTCATTGTCTGCATGATTAACTTAGAAATAAGATTTTTAGCCTCTGCAACTTCAGAATTCTTCTGCCATTCATATCCCCCCCCCTCTCTTTGCTTCTAAAACTTATAAAAATGTTCACAAAATATCACTCTCTTTTTTAATGATCGTGAGTATTGTCCCGATTTGTTTAGCACACATTTGCCAATCTGAAGAGACAATTTGGAGAATATTTATTTTTTTTACTTGCCCCGATGACCACTAGGACATAGATTTTTCCAGATTTACAAGCTATAAAAAGTGGCTTTCAAGATCAATTTATTTTTTCAAAATTTGGATACGATCTCAATGTATATATATTTTGTAAATTTTATAACTATACAATGATACTATTAGTATAAAAGCTCAATTTTTAAAGATACTAGAAGTAAAAAAGATTAGTAAACAAGCTAGAATTATCTGGGCCAACACTGTGGTGGCCTTACTGTGGAGCATATGGTGCATAAGAAACAAAAAAGTTTTTCAAGTGAAAGACTCACCTTGTGATGTTTTTCTGAACCTTGATGGGGACGTGGAATTTTGCTTCTACTTGGTCTCTAATCTCAAAAGTTTTTTGTTTATATAATTGATCCTAATCTTTGCCAGTTAGAAATCCTTTCTGTAATCCCCTTGGTTGGTGGGAATGCCTCGTCTCCTTTTTGTACTTTAAAAATAATACTTCTTTTTTAATAAACAGAAAATTATGAACATTAATGTTTATTAACGCTGCTCTAGTTCTGGTTTTTCTGTAACTGGTCTAACATTCTATCATTACTAAAATATCTGATTTGACGAACAATTTTCCTTCCTTCAGGTGTGTGAGATTTGCTACAGAGGTTGCTGGGGTACAAGATCTAGGCATGTTGGGTCGTGGTAGTGGTGAGGAAATTGGGACTTATGTCGAAAAGCTAATGACTAGTGAGCTATCGGGGAATGTCATTGATATTTGTCCAGTGGGAGCATTGACCTCAAAGCCTTTTGCGTTTAAAGCCAGGAATTGGGAATTGAAGGGTACAGAGACTATTGATGTTACTGATGCCGTTGGATCCAACATTCGAATTGACAGCCGTGGTCCAGAGGTTATGCGTATCGTGCCTCGGTTAAATGAGGTAGCTTTTGGATCTTTCATACCTAGTATGCTCACTTACCTGTGCCAATTGTATATCTCTATGAAATGCCCATTTGCTGAAGCTGAAGAATGTATTTTGCATTTTTGTGATTGACTACTAACTTTGTTGTTTGTCTCTTTTTTCTTTCATGTGATCCTGTCTGTAGGAAAGAACTTCTCAGTATAAATAAATGGAAGTTAAGAAAAGCAGGGGCTATGCCCCAAACACCAAGTGGCTCTTTGTAGAGAAGATCTTTTGACGTTTATCCTTGTGAAAAAGAAAATTTTTTCTCTAGGGAGAGAGACTTACTCTAATAGAAACGGTCCTTGGTGGAATCCCAATTTATATCCCATCTTCTTTTAGGATCTGAGTGGTGGTGTGCAAATCCCCGGGAAGACTTGTGAGAAACTTCTTATGGGAAGGGATAGAGGAAGGAAAGGGTTCACATTTGGTGGATTGAGACTTGGTGGCTAGACTGATGGAGTTTGGGAGTTAGGTATAAGGAATTTAAGGGCGTGCAACAATGCCTTGTTGGTTTAATGGTTGCCGTGCTTCCCTTGGGAGCTTGATATTTTATGGCATAAGGTAGTCATGATTAAACAACGGTCCCATTTCTACAAATCGTTTTCAAGGTGGTTTCAAAAGGTACTATCAGAAAGTTGTGGAATGCTATTTTTGATCTTTCTTCTCTCAGTTTTGTTTATTGTTTAGTGGAAATGGGATGAATACTTATCCGGGGAAGATAAGTGGTTGGGGATAGACTTCTTTGCGCTTTATTTCCTCGTCTTTCCCTTCCATCTACCTTAAAATTTCACTCTGTGGCTTCCATCCTTTTTCTGGGCACTCTTCGCCCATTTCCATGGTTGTTGTTGACCTGTCTGATAGGAAGTCATCCATTGTGGCCTTTTTATCTCCTTTGGGTTATTTTTCTCTTTTTGAGGGCAGAAAAGACTCATGCCTGTGGGACCGTAGTCATTTTGAAAGGCTTTGCTATAGCTATTTCTTTTGATGTTGGGTGACTCTTTTCCTTCAAGTCACCCATCTTTTCCTTGCTTTGGATGGTCAAAATCTCGAAGAAGGTAAATTTTTTGTAAGACAGTTGCTCTATGGCAAAGTTCATGCCTTAGATCGTGTTCAGAGGAAGACCCCCAATCGATTGGGCTCCTATGATGTATCCTTTGTAGGGAGCAGCCGAGAATCTAATTCTAGATCACCTTGTATGATCTTGTGAATTCGGTAGATCAGTGTGGAGCGGTTTTTTTTGAAACGTTAACTAGAGTGAGTAGTTCTTTGGTGAAGAAGTTCTTCCTCCCCATTCTGTGAAAAGGGTCACTTGTTGTGGTGTGCTTGTTTTTGTGCTATTTTATGGTGTCTTTTTTTCTTGTTTAGGGGGAAGTGAACAATATAACTTTTAGAGGGATTGAGAGGCCTGGGGTGATGTATGGTCCCTCGTTAGATATCACATATTCCTTGAGTCTCTGTTTTTTACAGTTTTTTAGAACTACAATAGGTTTTATTTTGATTGATTGGAGACCATTTTTGGGGTAACTAGGTTCCTCTTTTGGTTTATTATTTCTTTCAATCGATCTATGAAAGTGTGGCTCTGTTTAAATGATCATTATTAATTTAGAACAGCGATTACTCCCAATATGAGATATAATTTACAAATCTTGAAAATCCCCCATCATAGTAACGTCATCAAAACTTTGACCAAGGAAATTGAGTAGATTCATATTAAAGGAACAAAAGGACAGTTTGCTTTTCCTTTTGATTGATGGCTGTTTGAACCTCTTGGGGAGGCTTGCAAGATTTTGAACATCAAGTTTGCATTAATTCACCAATTACTTTCCACTAGACTCGCAATATTTGAACACATCAAATTGATGCATAACTTCCCCAATTACGATTTGCAGGATATTAATGAAGAATGGATATCAGACAAGACTCGCTTTTGTTATGATGGTCTCAAGAGGCAGAGATTAAACGATCCCATGATCCGTGGTGCTGATGGACGCTTTAAGGCTGTCAGCTGGCGTGATGCCCTTGCCATCGTTGCTGAAGCTGCCCATCAGGTTAAGCCTGAGGAAATTGTTGGAATTGCTGGAAAACTATCTGATGCAGAGTCTATGATTGCTCTGAAAGATCTCTTAAATAGGTTGGGATCCAATAATGTATGGTGTGAAGGAAATGGACCACAACCTAATGCGGACCTGCGTTCAGGGTATATGATGAATTCTGGTATTGCTGGTCTTGAGAAAGCAGATGTCTTTCTTTTGATTGGTACTCAGGTACTTTTATAACCTTATCAACTTCTTCTGGTGACTTACTATATTCAGCTTGTGTTTGATATAGTTGCTTTATAATATTGTTATTTTTAGAACTTCAAAGGTGTAACTAGTTTATTTTGATCTATTAACTTACAATCCGCATCACTATCACTAGTCTGTTAGTATATTGTTCTATTGATCTGTGGCAATGAAAATCACATTAATCTTCTTTCTGGTCTCCTGAACTCTCTCAATATATTTCTGATAACGTGCGTAGATCACGTATGCTTGTGGATTATTGTGAGATAAGATCTAGTTGGGTTGATGTTATTATGTGTTTAAGTATCATCCTTTGTGCCTCACTATTTCAAACTAAACTGCCAGCCAAGGGTTGAAGCTGCTATGGTGAATGCAAGAATTCGAAAGACTGTAAGAGCAACTCATGCTAAAGTTGGTTATGTTGGCCCATCTACTGAATTCAACTATGATCATGAGCACCTTGGAACAGGACCTCAGGCACTTATTGACATAGCTGAGGGTCGCCATCCCTTCTGCTCGATCCTAAAAAATGCCAAAAATCCAGCTATCATTGTTGGTGCTGGTCTTTTTGAAAGAAAGGACAAAGATGCAATCTTTTCTGTAGTTGAAAACATTGCGAAACTAAATAATGTGGTCAGACCTGACTGGAATGGTTACAATGTATTGCTTTTGAATGCTTCCCAGGCTGCAGCCCTTGACCTTGGACTCGTGCCAGAATCAGTAAATAGCATTGAGTCTGCAAAGTTTTTGTATTTGATGGGAGCCGATGATGTGGACTTGGAGAAGGTTCCAAAGGATGCTTTTGTGGTTTATCAAGGACACCATGGGGACCGAGGTGTCTATCGAGCGAATGTCATTCTCCCTGCAGCAGCATTTAGCGAGAAGGAAGGAACCTATGAAAATACCGAAGGCTGTGCCCAACAAACATTGCCAGCTGTACCAACAGTTGGTGATGCACGAGATGATTGGAAGATAATTCGTGCTCTTTCTGAGGTTGCTGGTCTGCAGTTGCCATATGATTCCCTCGGGGCTATAAGGTCCCGGATAAGGACTGTGGCCCCAAACCTCTTGCAGGTGGATGAGAGAGAGCCAGCTACATTTTCTGCTACAATTAAGCCTGAAAGCACCCAGAAGATGGACATGGCTGATTTTGGCAGTACCATCGAAAACTTCTACATGACCGACGCCATTACAAGGGCATCGAAAATCATGGCACAATGCAGTGCGTTGCTGACTAAAAAGTGAGATTTTCTTCATTATTTAGTGTTGTAAGATTTACTCTTCTGCCCCTTTCCCCATGTTTTTTGGGATTTTTTGTTTAATCGAAGTCTGTGCAAGGCTTCTCTTCTTATTAGACCAGATGTCTGGAACGCCCTCTAGTGCTGCTAATAATGGTGACCAGGCTTTATTTGTTTCGCTGTAACATGTTTTTGCAATGGGAAACCATTTCCGTGAACAATGTCATTTGAAGTTTGGTTCTTCAGCATTGTTTTCTTATAAAGAGATAACTTTCTTCATGCTTACACTTTTTGTATTTAGGATTCAGTGGCATTAGAGTCAACTGTGGAAAGAAAAACTAACCGATACTTCGATTTAGTCTTTATATCGTTTGCAGATGGGCCGACTCGTGCGACATCATGTGAGAGATATTGAAATGGTAAGAATGAGAGTTTTTGTTGCATTATACAGTACTAGGACAAGTTTGATGATATTGCAATCTATCAATGTATCATACTTGATACATGGTGGTATCTATGGGGTTAGCTATTCGATTACTGATATGGTAATCCTAGAGGTAAAGTTATTCCTTCCCGAGGTATTCGACGAGGTGATCATTTCTCGTTATTCCTTCCTAAGGTATTCGACGAGGTGATCCCCACACCCTTTCTATTCATCTTGGTATCTGACTGCCTTTGTCAACTAATGTCTCATGGTGCTTGTCTGCTTAAATCATTAGTATTCTTGAGTTGGCTTTGGGTCTGAATATTAATCTTTCGAAGAGTGAGTTGGTAGTCTATTTCTTTCTCGCATGATTCATGGCTTAGTTATGGAGTCATCTCCTTGTGTAGTATGTGTGCTGCAAGCTCAGAGACATCTGAACACCTTTTTGCTCACTGAAGATGATTATCAAACCAAACCCGTATTTTTTACGATCATACCATCAATGGTGATACGAGAATGATCGTGATGATGTTGTTTTTGTGGAGGTGGACGATCTAAACGATGAGCTTCATACACAGGTGCATGCCCAGTTATTCAACTACTCATACTTTGATTTGAAACATTGGTACAAAAAGTATTCTTGCATTTGAAGTTTTGGTTGTTTGAATACATGTTGAAAGTGGAATTGGTGAACAAACCTTTGATTACAATTTAGAATGGGCATAAAGTTTTCAAACCAAGTTGGTGGAACAAAATGTGTCGGATTCTATATTTTGTATTTCTCTTTAAGTAAAAGTAACATCAAAGTGATACAAATGTTGGTATAGTGATAATATCGGCTTACTCGATGGACCAGATATTACCAGAAAAAAGTTCAATTATGTAGTGCCAATTATCATCTCAAATGTCGATGGTCCTAGCGAAGAAGATGTTTGAATCCTTTATATTACAAATAATTCATTATCACAATAATAGAAATAAGAATGTATGATAAACAAAATATGAATGTGATCGTAAACATTGAATCGAGACAAATATATTATTATTCATAGTTTATGTCCATCAAAATTATTGTAACATTTATTGAATCCCAAAAGCATATCACTCACATGAACTAAATATTGAAGACCATAATCTTATGAGACATGATGAGTATCTCTCCTTCCCACCAACACTCCTTTGTGTGTATAATCATGTGAAGCTCCATTCCATTTTGTCTTCCATTTTGTGAACAACTTTAAAGGCCAAGTTACAAACGCCCATTTTGTGTGTTTTGTTCTCAATCTTAACAAAACTTTAATTTGATTACGTTATAAATTCTCGGACCATTAAGATGCTACAAACGAAAACTCTTAAATCGAGGCATTTCAAGTTAAAGTACTAGAAATGCTTGAACGCTGTCTAGCTCTTTCCGGCCTTAAGCCCTAATTCCTTCTTGAATTCCGTTGGTTTCATATTTCTTCATCAGATTCACTCGAGTTTCTCGATAATTTCTTTAAAACTTCTATTTGTTCAATCCTATAGTATAAGGATACATGCTTGAAAATAGCAGATAAATTATCAAAACGAACAATAAGTAAATTCTAAAAATAACTCACAAATTACGCTATCAACCTTTGAATTGATCTTTTCAATTCACTTCGACTACCTTGAAAGCAACCGTTCCAATGAACACGGTGTAATTAAATGGAGAATTTAAAGATTTATATTCATTTGACACATGAATTGGGCGACCAAAGTGGTCCAAGACAGGTACCTTAAAAAGACAAAGAACAAGTGAAGGTAGGAGCTTATCTACACTATTCATTATGGGTCCAAACTTAGGAACATTATTATCGTTTTAGAGTTTTTTTAAGTGTCTTTTCAAACGCGTTTTTAAGAGTCAAAGGGTATACATGAAAGTGTCTAAAATCATCTAAAACAGGTAGAGTTAGAGAGATTCAATGTCTTACTCTCTTGGTCGAGGCTGTATGTCTTAATCAGTTGAGTTTGTTCATATCGAAAAAATTAAAAGAAAAAAAAAATTAAGCTTGTCCTCTCCCCTTGTAATAGAACAATTCACTGTGAAATCCCACCTCAGTTGAGAGGGAAACAAAACATTTCTTATAAGGATGTAGAAGCTGACGGTGATACGTAACGGGTCATAGCAAGCAATCTCTGCTAGCGGTGAGCTTTGACTATTATAAATGGTATCAGAGCCAGTAACTCGACGATGCAAAGCACTAGTCGGAGTAGGACTAAATCCTCTCCATACTAAACACGCTTGAAAATCATGAGGCTAACGGCGATACATAACGGGTCATAGTGAACAATATCTACTAGCGGTAAGTTTGCTCTGTTACACATACGTGCTTTTTCCTTTCGTTTAGTAAGGTAATAAGTTGTAAGCGAGATAAGAACGAGTTTTTTCCCGAAAAACCAGCTTTAGGACCACCAACAAATAAGAGGTATTGTCGCGACCGCAAACCGAGTTAGTGAGTCGCTTTCGGTTTAGTTTATAGTCATTGCTAATTTTTCAACAAAACAGAGAATCTGTTGAATAAAGGTGTAGCAAATTAATGCACAAAATAATGTTTTAATTAAGCATAATTGAAGTGATTAAAGTTAAACACGCGTTGATCTATACATTATCTCAGTTTTACAATTAATTAAATAAATAAATAAAACAAATAAAAGTAATAGCTTTAAAAAATATCTTCCATTTTTTATTTGATGAACTTTTATTATATTCAAATTTTTTTACGTTTTCCTAAATTCTATTTAAAACCCTAAACTTCCCATTTTTAATATTATTTAAATGAATGTTTCTTTATTTTGTCTTTAAATTTAAATATTTAAATATCTATTTTAATATTTTATTAAATATGAAATTACATGTATATAGATTGGATTAAAAAAATCTTTAAACCAATAAAAAAAAATTTAGATTGATTAGATTAGTTACTGGACCTACTTGAACAGAGTTTATAACCCAAACCAAGCCAAGCCAGCCGTCTATTTTTAAATTGGGTTAGATTTTTTTTTTAATTATTTACAAAAATCCTACTAATTTACCCTACATATTATAATAATAACTAAAACCTCTATAATTCAAATATCAAACATTTGCATAATCAAAATTGATTATAAGCGTTAAATATTCTTAATCTTTTAAAAAATAAGGTAGGGTTGAGTTGGATTATAACCATATTTTTAAGTTGGTCGGGTTGTCCCAACCAAAAAAATGTAAACCTCAAACTAAACTAAATATATACTTTTATAAAAATTCTAACCGAGCCTTTATAGTTTGGATGGAGTAGTTTGAGTTAATCGAATTATCAAGTATATGAACNTTTTTTTTTTTTTTTTTTTTTTTTTTTTTTTTTGATAGTTTGATTCTCGAATTAAAAAAATACATATACCCATTAAATAATTTTAAAATGAAAAGTATTTAAATTAAAGTTGGAAAAAAAAAATTATACATAAAGTGAGCTATCAAAATAAATTTGAATATTATATTTATTTCGTTTTATTTGTTTGTTTAATTTAAAATATAATATTATATAATATGTATGGTTTGTAGTGTTCTAAGTCATCAATAATAGAAGACGTGCATCACATAGATTCCATAAACCATATCATATAATATATATTATATATGTATTGATGGTAACTATATTCCTACGACATTTTTTAAAGTGTGAAACATCTTCCTAATAGATATGTTTTAAAATTATGAAACTGACACGATACGTAATAGGTCAAAGTAAACAATATCTGCTAACAAACGTCAAACTCCAAGAATTAAAATAAAAAATTTCAAAGTTCAAGGATATAATTGAAACCAATCCCACCTAACGAGTATTTTTTAATAATTTAATCTAAATTCAAACCGTCGTTGTTCTAAAAGAGACAAAACATGATGGGTTACTTTAACAAAATTTAATATTAATAAAAAAAACGACAATATTTGAATGTTTAGAAAATTAAGTAAAGATTCTATTCACCAACCTAACTCATGTAAGCCTCCCAATTAAACCCAAATTTAATTTTGTTTAAAGTATAGCCTACTTTAGATTAGGTTCTAACAATATAATATATTTTCAATATATTTCAAAAATGACAAAGTTCAACCTACCCAAATTTAATTAATAAAACATCCCTCTTAAATAGGGATGTCATAATCTACCAAAAATAATAATAATAATAATAATAATAAAAATCGACTCATTCAACATTTTTCTTTAATTATTACATATTAAAAATCAGATAGACACTATACGTTAGTTTAAAAGAACTCTACCGATAAGGTAGATCTTCCTTTTCATTGACTCAATCATAAGAATTCTAAAGTTAAACGTGCTTCGATTTGAGCAATTCCACGTTAGGTGATCTTTTGAAAAATTTCCTATAAAGGAAACATGTGAGTGAGAACAAAGCATGTTAGAAGAACTCGTGTTACTACGTGGAGACAGTTCTTTTCTCTTAGCTTAGTGTTATATAGTAAAGCTATATATATATATATGACATATAAAGTAAATTGTCGTAAATAGCTATGTATAGTAAAAAGCTATATCCGGTAAAATTATATAGGGTAGATAGTTATACATAGTAGATAGTTATATCTGGTAAAGCTATATATATAGTAAGTTGAACTATATTTTTCTGTACTTTCTTGTATTCTCTCCTACACATCATCAATACAAATTCTTTAGCCAATATTCTGGTTGCATTTTTGTGTTCATCTAGATCGAGTGTGTGCGCTGTTGTGCGACCCTAACAATTATAACTCATTACTACTTAAAATAATTTAGGGTGGATTATTATCATAGTTATAATCAATCAAATATCATAACTTTCATTAGCTAAATCGATAACAAAACACAAAAATTAAATGTGACACCCGAGTAGAGGAGTGGTTAATGAATGAACCGATACCACATATGAATGAAAGCAATATTGAGGATAGAATGACTAAGAAAAACTTAAAGAAAATGAAAGTTACGACCAATACCAACAAGATGCACATTCCTTTTCAGTAGATCAATCATAGAAACTTCATGATCCTCTTAGAAATTTGCCGAGATGCATGCGAGTGAAAATAAAGCATGTTAGATGTTGAAAGGACTCGGGTTGGTCTGTTGGGATAAAGTCGAACCCGAATATATTAATGAAAAAACTTAGGTAATTGAAACTATTTATTGAATTTAAAAGTTTTGAGTTCAATGAACCAAAATTAAAGTTCTCAAAAAGAAAATATATGAACATGTGTAGGAGTGTGATTATGGGAAAAAGGGAATAGGGTTTGTTCATAGTATGGGGATGATATTTTAAAACTAATTAAAACAGAAAATTCCAAAACAAAAAACAAAAAAACAATTTCATTTTAAAGTGGACACGACAGTGGTTTTTCACAAACCTTCGAAAATTGTTTGGCATCTTTGGAACATGTCATAAGAGTAATGTGAAGCTTTGGTCTGTTTTTATGTCATCTATTAATTACTCATCCCGTGATCCCTTTGCTCTCGTGATCCTTCCTTACTTTCTTTCCAAAACAAAATCTACCATTTGAAATAGTAAAATATTCCACGAGAAGAAGGGTATTTCAGTAAATCGAGATCACGTTCGAATGAGAATCAGAGAGTTCATGATAATATGTAATTATTGTTAAGAAAACCTTAATAAAATTAACGGCGTGCACTTTGAAACAACTCTATGTTGAAAGGATTTTGTGTTGGTTTATTGGGATCGTCTTCGTAATTTAAGACAAGTTGGTGGCATGACCAAATTTATGAAGGATGCAAGAGAGTGTCGAAACCGTCAGATGTTGAATTTAGAATCTTGATGTAATTAGTTCGATTTGACTCAATTTGAGTGACAAACCGAAAATTCAACCATCTAGCATATCAAACAAACATGAAGAATCGAGTCAAACGGTCACATGGAGCAAATTGAACCACTCCAAACCGACAGTTCAATCAATTCAGTTTGATGATATAGGTGAATATGCGAAAGAGATTTCAAATATCAATACCGTGATATGGGTTGAAGAGGAGAACGAAACATTCCTTATAAGTTTAGAAATCTCTCCAATGGATGAGGCTAACGACGATACATAACGGGATAAAGCGAACAATATATGCTAACAGTGGGCTTGGGCTGTTACAAATTTATTAGAGCCAAACATCAGATGGTGTGCCAGTGAGAACGTTGAGCCTCCAAGAAATGGATTTTTGTGAGATCCCGACCTAAAAGCCTCTACTAGTATATATGTTTATACTTTTTAAAACAAGATCAAATATTTATTACTTATTATATTTACATTAATGATTTTTTTTAACTATATAATAGAAATTTCAATTTATTAATCTTCACGTCAATGTCGAATTCATATGAGAATACAGACGAAAATGTCGATAAAGTCACGAAAATATAAACCCGTAATGAAGGAGATATTAAAAAAGCTACTTTATTAATAACTAAAAAAACTAAAAGTAGTAATTAATTTGTGGAAGTACAAAATCCAAAGGAAAGAAATAAAATCGTGCCTTTTCGTTTTCATAGGTAACTTTATTGCATGCAAAAGAAGACGTGTGTGAGGAACCATACAAAAAACAAGTCCTTATCATTTCTCTAGAACCATCCACACGCCTACAAATTGAGAGAGCTCAAACTTTAGCGGACCCCGACTTCCACTTGACCTCAGATGTTTGAATCTTCATACTTCCTTTGTGGTAATAGAAAAAAGTCGTTGAGTCAGAAACCGTCTATAAAATTAAGAAATTATATGTTAGTATAACGACACGCTTTTTATACTGAAAACAAGATCGTCACTACATGTATGACATGACTAAAACAGGTGGAAAAGACCCATTTAAAATATTTTATAAAACGTGTCATGGACTTAACTTTCAAAAATAAATACCTTAGAACAACATAGTCGTAAATAGGAAAGCTGAAAAACCCTGAATTTGTTTCTCTCTCCAACCAATGTGGGATCTCACTATCCACCAACACTGGGTAGGAGAGATTTCCACACTCTTATACAGAATGTTTGGTTCCTTTCTTCAACGTCCTACTAGCACACCGCTTGATGTATGACTCTGATACTATGAGATCCCACATCGGTTGGAGTGGAGAACAAAGCATTTCTTATAAGGGTGTGGAAACCTCTCCCTAACAAAAACGTGTTAAAACTGTAAGACTGATAACAATACGTCTGTAACCTCAAGTCCACCGTTAGCAGATATTGTCCCCTCTGACTCCACTAACAGCCTCACAATTCTAAAACGCGTCTATTGAGTACTTTATATTATATATATATATATATATATATTATGTTTAAATGGAAGAATGAGGTGTAAAACCCACTAAATTTGTTTACAAAAAATGTGTGAAACAAGGGTTACATCTGTTCAATCTTGAACCACATTAATTTTGATGTTAACATATAATTTGTTTTCTCTCTATCTTAAATTAAACATTTATATTTAACCACAAAAATTTAAAACATCCAACTAATATCTATTTTATCTTCTCCTTTATGACAAAAAAACACGTGGCACTATTTCCTGGTCCGACCTTTTCCAAATATTCTTTTTCTTTTGTTTTTTTTCCTCTAGTTTTATAAAATATATTCTTTTTCAATTATTTATTTTATATTATAATTCAATAAATAATACACTAATTTTAAGTTTTAAAAAATAGTTTAATTTTTCGTTTTTTATATATATTTTACCACAGGTTCACAATTAATTTTTATTTAGTTACTCCTAAAAATTATTTTTAATAAAATCGAGATAATATTTTTAGTCAAATAAATAAATATAAGACGTATTTTTATGTAATTTCGATGCTCAAATTCTAAATATTTAAAATGAAAAAACACAACAATAAGACTTAAATAGTTTTTTTTTTTTTTTTTGTTTTTAATGCAAAATTTGAAAAATAAATTTGAAGATTCAAAAAGCTAGAAAATAAATATGAAATTCCACACATAAAAGTAGACTTAAAATGTTATAGAACATAACATAAAGAAATTAATTTTGTGGTTAATATAATTACATAATTTAAATATATGTTGTATAATATAAAGTATTGATATTTGAGTTATCAAGTTTTAATAGGGCCCACCCATGAACACCACTTGGCCCCACAATATTTGTTTCCATAAATAAAAAATAATACAAATATAATCTCAATTTTATTTATAAAAATAANTATATGTGTGTGTGTTAAAATAAAAATAACAAAATAAAGAAGGGGCAATGNCATATAAACAAATTATTTCAATTAATAAAGAAGGGGCAATGCAGCCAAAAGGGAAAGTAGACAAAAATAATAATTTTAATTCTAATAATAATAATAATAATACAAAAGAAAAAGTGGGAGAGAAATTAAAGGAAAAATTACCTATTTATTTATTTAAAAGAAAAAACATCCCTTCAATAGACTAGCTTTTCTATTTATTTATTTTTTATTTATCATTATTATTATTATTTTAGTATTTGTGTCATTTAATTCAAAGCTTACTAAATGTTTACATCATTATTAGCACAAAAATCAACATATATATTAAGATTAATTTGTGGATATTTATTTGTTGCATACTAAAATAATATTAGTTATCCGAACCAAAATTGGATAAAATTACATTTTTGTCCCTCGATTTTAATCTGACAATTTTATCCTTCATTGATCATCACTACCCGTACATATTATCCTCTTAGGACTTTCCCTTCCGATTCTTTCCTTAAGGTTCTAAAACGTGTCTACCAGAGAGGTTTCCATACCCTCACAAAAAATATTTAGTTCTCATCTTCAACTAACGTGGGATCTCACAGTAAAAAAGAGAAAAATATATATTTTTATTCTTAAAAACATATAAAATTATCTTTTAATTATAAAATACTAAGTTAACGGTTTACGATAAAATTGACAAAGGAACCAAAATGCTATTGATTATAAACCTCGTGGGTATGCTCCTTAACTATTACAGATAACGAAAAAAATTGGAGTAAATGATATTTAGAATCAAATAAACACATAAATAATCTCGTTCTCGTTTAAGTCACTTTCAATTTATTTTACTTCATCAAATACCAATGCAACAACTTTAGCTAACATATGAATGTAACAAATAAAACGATACATATTAAAATCGTTTTGTTGTACTAAGAGCTTGAGCTCAAAGTTCAACAATAAAGAACACTTATTTTAGCGGTTCGAAGTCTTTAAATTTGTAAATTAATATTAATTGTAATTATAATTTGATTTGATTTTAGTATTTGAAAAATAATTTCGAATTCAAATTTGACGAAGTTAAACAAAATATCAAATCAGTACTGATAGTCTCGGTGGGTCAATTGTCAATTTATAAATTATAAACGATACTCAAACTCAATTATAATTATTTAATAATATCATTTTTTTTTTTTTTTGTCGATTCCTGACGCACTTAATACTACTTTATATTATTTATGTTTATCATTTAGAAGTTAAGTCAATCATTAAGTCTCTTCTAAGCTAACGAGATAATGAACACAACAGTGAACTCACTTAACACCCGATCATTTTTTTAAATACGAATTTTATAATTTAAGTTATTTGATATTTTTATAAATAAATAAAAAAAAAAAACTTTATTTTAGTTTTTCATTAAACAGATGTTTGAATTACTCACTTTTTAAATTATAACTGATATTTTATTCACTAAACTCGAATCAATTTTATTGTTCAATTTTGTCATGTGAACTTACGATGTGAAAACAAATGTCAAATTTGCTAAATTCATTCATTCTTCCATAGTCGTTCGTGCTCCCCCTCTATTTAACCAACAAGAAATATCGAGTAAGAGTTTACCTTAATTCAACGCACTTAAATTTTAACTCGTGCAATTATTCTCCCGATTCTCTTTTAATTGAATTACATGTGAATAAATTATATATTTACAAAAACAATGATTAAAAATTACTTTTAGTTTATAAATTTATTTTTGAAATTTTAGTTTATAATATCGTAGTTTCTATATTATTAAATTTGTAACGGTTTGACTATCATGTTAATCTCGACTTGAAAAAAATCTATAAAATTAAATATTAAAATTTAATATAGAGAGTTAAATTACAAGTTTAGTCTCTAAATTTTAAAATTTTATAACTTTTAAAAGCGTTTTATTTTTTTTATTTAAATGCTTAAACTTTTAATTTTAATTCAAAATTATTAATCTTAAATACAAATCTATTGAAACTTAGTGGAATAAATTCATAAAATTGAAAAAAGTAAATTAATGGAATTTAATAGAAGAAACATTATTTGTTTTACCAAAAAAAAAAATAAATAAATAAATAAAAAAAAGAAAAAAAAAAGTATGTGTGTCTGTAAACTAATAGATGTTAACAAGTCTCCAAAGAAAACGCGTCTCTCCTTTTCCCCATTTTTGGCCTTCTTTTTTGGTGCTTTTATGCCCACCCTCTCCTCTGTTCTCTCTCTCTCTCTCTCTCTCTCTCTCTCTCTCTCTATATATATATATATATATGTAATCCTTCCCCAACCTCTGCACTTCACCAATCCCAGAAAAACCCATCAAAAAACCCACCATGCTTCTCTCTCTCTTCTATCTCTCTCTACTCTCTCTACTCTCTCTCTCCTTCTCCCACTCCCATTCTCTCTCCCTTTCCTTCCCTCTTTCTGTCTCTAAACGCCCCTCCCCTGTTTCTTCCCCTGTTTCTCCCCCTGTTTCTCCTCTCTTCTCTTCTCTCTCCTCCTACGGCTCCGTCAAGCTCCCCTTCAAATACTCCACCGCCCTTGTCGTTTCTCTTCCTATTGGAACGCCGCCGCAGCCCACGGACTTGGTTTTGGACACCGGCAGCCAGCTTTCTTGGATTCAATGTCACCGGAAACTTCATAAGAAATTGCTCAAGCCCAAAACGGCGTCGTTCGACCCTTCTCTCTCCTCCTCTTTCTCTCTCCTCCCTTGTAATCATCCTCTCTGCAAACCCAGAATTCCTGATTTTACCCTTCCCACTTCTTGTGACCAAAATCGCCTCTGTCATTACTCCTACTTCTACGCTGATGGTACCTTGGCTGAGGGTAATCTCGTAAGAGAAAAATTCACCTTCTCAAATTCCCGTACTACCCCTCCTGTCATCCTTGGCTGTGCTCAAGCCTCCACTGAAAACAGGGGTATTTTGGGAATGAATACTGGACGTCTCTCCTTCGTCTCCCAAGCCAAAATCTCCAAATTCTCCTACTGCGTTCCCGGTCGAACTGGACCGGATTCAACCGGCCTGTTCTACCTTGGCGACAACCCCAATTCTGCCCATTTCAAATATATATCCTTGTTGACTTTCCCCAAAAGTCAACGCTCCCCGAATCTCGATCCACTGGCGTACACCCTCCCATTGAAGGGCATAAAAATAGCCGGGAACCGTCTCAATATCTCGTCGGCCGTTTTCAAACCGGATAGGAGCGGGTCCGGTCAAACCATGATTGACTCCGGTTCGGACCTCACTTACCTAGTGGACGAAGCGTACGAGAAGGTTAAAGAAGAGATAGTCAAATTAGTGGGGCCCTTAATGAAGAAAGGGTACGAATACGCCGCCGTGGCCGACATGTGTTTCAACGACGGCGAGACGGCGGAGGTGGGTCGGAGGATTCGCGACATGTCGTTCGAGTTTGAGAATGGGGTGGAGATTTCGGTGGGGAAAGGAGAGGGGGTTTTGACGGAAGTGGAAAAAGGAGTGAAGTGTGTGGGGTTTGGACGGTCGGGAAGGCTTGGAATTGCGAGTAACATAATCGGAACCGTCCATCAGAAGAACACGTGGATAGAATATGATTTGGCCAATAGGAGAATAGGGTTTGGTGGAGCCGACTGTAGCAGATTGAAGTGATGATGGACGATGAAGATTTCTACACGTGTTAGGGTTTGTGGAGGGTTCTGGAAGATGTTTGTATAATCATCATATTTTATTGAGTTGTGTGTATATAAATATGTGTGTATATAGTTTCATACTTCATATAATAAAACAAAAATTTGTTCCTCAGACTACTTATAATAAGGTTATAATATAAGGTTTATTAATGAACAATATGATTTAATTAGACATAATAAGGTTATAATATAAGGTTTATTAATGAACAATATGATTTAATTAGACATATAATATAAGGTTTATTAATGAACAATATGATTTAATTAGACATATAATATAAGGTTTATTAATGAACAATATGATTTAATTTGGGTGGGAAGCAAAAGACATCTTGGTGTTCAAAATTAATTCTGATCCTATCTGCCGACCTAAACAAATCCCACAAAAGAATTAAAAAAATAATAAAAATTAATATATATATATATATATATATATATATATATATTTAAAATAATAATAAATAAATAAACCATTAACCTGAATTATTCCCGACACACACATGATTAGATATGTTGGGGTTCTTGCTCCATGTTTACGTTTGACACGTGGCACTTCCTAACATATTTCCTTCCATTCACTTCTTTTTAGGTTTTTTATTTACTTTTTTAAAGTGTTATGTGTTTCTATTTATGCATCAATTTTTNAATTTGCGTCTACACTTCTTCTTTCATTCGGTTACTTTTTTTTTTACTCTTACTTTTACTGTGGTCAAAAGAATTACCATGAGTGAGATGATCGGAGTCGGGACACTATATGAGCAAGATTGAAGCGAGGAAAGTTTATAATTCACTTCAAAATATTTATAAATTTGTTATAGAAATGACGGTAGAGAATATTTTTTTTAATTATTTATATAATGTTTTAATTTGTATTGGATTAAGATCAAGTAATTATTTGTGTCCATGTTCGATACATATGTATAAACTTGTGTTGGAGTTTAGTCGGAAGGAAGATGGTGAATAAAGGTGTATGAAATCGAAAACTCGAACAGTACAAACAACTATTTCTACTGAACAAAATCACGTATCTTATACCTAAAGTAGATACAATATGAAATGGTTTGGTAAAGACCACTCCTTTCTTAACGATATAATGAAACTCGAATCCTTAGTCGATGACAGATCGAGTCACATCATTGCTATATGTATTGACATAGGAAACGAGCGCATCTAAACTTTTTTGACTATACGAAGTCAAAAGAATAATTAAATGTAAATTTGATGATGAAGTGGAAGAAAATTAAATGGATTGTATAGAAGGGCAGCTGGAAAATGGGTGAGGACGGGTAAGCAGCGACAGCGACAACGACAGGGAAAGTGGTTTTGGAGAACCCAACCAACCAACGAACAACTCGACCAACACTGTATTGGGTTACAGGTTAATATTATTCTATGTTCTTTCAAATTTTCTCTTTTAATCTTCTCATTTTAATTCACCTTTAAATTTCAATTCAGTGACGAATCTATTAACCTTTTCTTTTTATTCCATTTTGGGTTTTTTTTTTTTTTTTTTTCTCTCTTTATGAGGAATATTCTTGATAATAATTATTTTTGTGTTTGGTTAACCACGAGCGAGCGCGAGACAATTGTTCTTCTTGATTTGTCATCGTTCAAAAAGTGAGATAATTGATGATGTGTAGAATATGTTAAGTTAGATATGATGGCCTCGATATTCCTCTGCATCCCCTATGACATAGTCACATTACCTATGTTCTTTGCTTCTTAAGAGTGAATAATATTCCTACCGAACAAAACAAGTCTTTCCAACATTTTTTATCTTCATTCACATGCATCCTAGGAAAAGATCACCCCGTATAGAATTGCTCAAAGTAAAGCACATTAATCATGGAGTTCATATGATTGAATCACCGAAATAGAAAGTGCATCTTGTTGGTACAAGTAATAACTTAGTCATCTTATTTCAAGATGGCTCTCATTTAAATGTAGTATTAGTTCATTCATGTACCTCTCGTTTACTCGGGTATATATAAATTTAGAGGATATTTTTTAGAATTGCGACACATTCCCCAAAAAGCAAGTAGGGTAAAAAGAGGAGGGTTTTTGGGTTGTTTGAAATTGTAGGGTAATGGGTATGAAAATGGGAAGACTTTGCCGTCTTGTTTGAAAAATGTCTCTAAACAGTGCATTTCTTTTAGTTTTGGTCCCCAAATGAGTGTCATGACAGCCTGTTTCTTGCCTCTTCCTTTCGGCTTTGCCCTTTAGTGCTCGCCCACTTTATTTCCTTGCACAAATGGACAGGTTTTGGAGGGAAGCTGCAACGACTTTTCCCCCTCTTCTTCCATATTAGAGCTGCAAACCCAAAGTCGAACCGATCGAACCAAACCCGCTTCATATCTCTAAACTATCTTTGCCAACTAAGTCGGATCGGCTTTGGGTAGGAAGCCAATATCGAAAAAACCGAACTAGTCGAACTAAATCATCTTCATATCTCCATACTATCTTTGCCAACTGATTAGGATCGATTTTGGTTGAGTTGTAAGTTTAAAAACGAAAGAAGTAAAATGTATTTTTTAAGTTTCGGCGAGGTTTTCAAAAACATTCCTAAAAAGTAGATAGAAGAACAAAGAAATCATGTGTAGAGATAGTGTTTAGAAGCTTGATTTTCAAAAATTAAAAACTAAAACGACTTTTGAAAAATGATTCTATATTATCCTCGAGATTTGTTTAAGAGAAAAATGATATGACATATAACTTAGCAATTAGATACGTTAAAGACACTCAATATCATTTATTCTTAATGATTGTGTGGAACCATTTTTCAAAAGTTGTGGACTAGAGTATGATTTTTAAACATATAAAATTGTCTTTACCTTTATGCCATTGAATTTGATTCATATTCTTAAGTGCCCATTAGGGTACGATGCAGATGCAATTTGATAACATGCTGTTTAACTAATCTATACTTGAAAGAGAAAGATGCAGGCACATAACGTGTTTGATTCTAGTCGAGCAGACACATTTAGATATCTCCATCGTGCTAACTTTCTATATAGAGAAGTAATGCAATGATCAACCAAAAGACAAGTTTGAATTCCGCAACATACCTTCATCACCTCTTTCGACGATCCTTTAACGATTTATCGTATTCACCGACTAAAGAAGTATAATACGCGTAGTCTACTACGACCCCCTTCTCATTTCTGAGGTGAAGGAAATCTTCAGCTCTTCCACTCTTACAGTGCCCTTCCAACAGAATATTGTATGTAATGTCATCAGGAGTTACTCCTAAGTTAAGCATTGCTTCCAACAGCATATTGGCATTCTTCATCTGTCCTTGCTTGCAAAGTCCATTCATAAGCACATTGTAAGTTATCACACCAGGATTATGGCCATTTCTCTGCATCTCTTTCAGCAGCTTAAACCCTGTCTTAACATCGCCGTTCTTGCAATACCCGTCGATCACCATAGTATACGTCGCGTCGTCGGGTTTCATCCCAGCTTCCTTCATCTCCCTCAACGTCCTCTCTGCATCCATCACCCTTCCATCTCTACACAAACCTGAAATAATGGCTGTGAATGCTACATTATCAAGAACAACCCCTTCTTCATTCATACCTTTCCTAATCTCCATGGCTGATTCTAAATCTCCCTCTTTGCAGTAACCATCTATGAGTGTTGTGTAAGTGATTTTATCTGGTTTCATCCCCACCATTTTCATTTCATCAACTAGCTTCCTAGCTTTACTAACATCCCCCACTTTGCAAAGGCCATTCAAGAGTGTGTTATACATAACTAAATCTGGTTTCACTCCCATGGCTAACATTTGCTGATAAGTGTTCATGGCTGAGTCAATTCGTCCGCTCCTGCATTGCCCATCAATCAAAGCAGTGAATGTAACGTCGTTTGCCCTCAATCCTCTCTGACGCATTTCATCGAACAGTTGTTCTGCATCATCTACCTTACCTTCCTTGCATAACCCATGAATCAGAACACTGTAAGTGTAAACATCAGGATATATTCTACTCTCTTCCATGACTTTCTTCAACCTAAAACACTCATCTAAATTTCGGGATTTACAGAAACCATTAATCAAGGTATTGAAACTAACAGCTGTGGGACGAAAACCCCTCTTCCCAATTTCATCGAAGATCAACCTGGCATCTCTAATGCTTCCCTGTTTACAGAACTTATTAATCAAAATGTTGAAATACTTTACTTTAGGTGGGAATCCAGAATCCAAAATTTCCAGATAAAACGTCCAAATCGTAACAGGGGAGTTTGAATTCATCATTTTATCAAGTAAGTACTCACATCCACGAAACGGGATTTGAAAATTTCTCTTCCTGACCAACCTAAAGCACTGAATCGCATCGGATATGAACCCAGAATCCGAATACGCAATCATCAAAGCATCAAATACAAAATTCGAACAACGCGTATCTGTAATTTCAAGAATCGCGGCGAAGATCGAAGCCGCCGAGTCCTTACCTTTGCGGGAGACGAGAAATCGGACAATCGATTGTGATTCTTCGAACATTTGATGGGCGCAGAGGAAATTAGCCATAGCGCAGTAGGATTGGAGAGTGTGGCGAAAGGTGGGGACAGAAGAGAGCCAATTGAAGAAGGAGAAGAGAGAGACAGGGGAGAGAGAGAAGGGGTTATGGTTAATGAGGTCGATGAAATGGTGGGGTTTGAAGGAAGGGAGGAGCCGCCGAAGAGAAGAGGCGAGAGGCTTTGTTTCGACGTTGTTGATGGCTGTGGAGACGGCGGCGAGTACAGGATCGCCTGCCGCCGCCGGAGGCAGTGGGGAGTGCCATGTGGAGTAGCGGAAGGAAGGTTTGGAGGGGAGGGAATTGGAGAAATTGGAGAGTTTGAATGTGGAATTGGCGGCCATGGATGTGATTCGATGAGGCCTGCGAGCGCCATTAGAGGAAGAACATAATTTCAGCAGCGAGCAGTGACTGAAAAGTGGCATACTTCTATTCTCTCATTTTATACTCTCATACTTTCAAATTTCCCACCATATTTTCTTTCCCCAAAAACACTTTTTTTCTTCCCTTCCTAATAAAAGTGTTCTTCAAGCCCACATGACTAATTTCACAACGAAGCTTATTGTTCAAGATACAATTACCATTTCAAAAGTCGGTGGTTCGATCTAGTGCTCTACAATTATTGAACTTAAAAGATAAAACGTATAACCTAAAATGCATTAGCAAGTTCATTAGATAGAAGTTGATTTCTTATTAATGTTTTGTGCTCGAAATTGGTAGCTCCTATCCCTATTTCATTGATGCATATCCACAAACCAATATTTGAAGTACATTAGTATATAATAATAATAAGAGTTATGAGTTATGAGTTCAATTGTTAGTTCGATAATGAAATCTTAAAAACAATTCACCTGAATGAAGTTGTACTAAAATGTGAGTGCACAACCATGAAGGGACAGTTTACCACTGATTAAGAATAATTAATAATATTAGGGGAAATGAGAAGGAGACAAAATCATATATCTAACCTTCCAATAGCAATCCAAAATAGCTACTCAATTTTCTAGTTCAACTTTTGATTACATGAGAGATTGACAAATCATATGCAAATGGGTAGAAGCCTTCTCAATCGATACTCATCATAAACCAACCAATCGAATTACGAAAAGAACAAAATTTGAAGAATCAATCACTTAGAAAGCTATCAACCTAAGCACCGTTCGACTGATTGAGACATAGATGCCAACTCACCCAAATAATAATCGACAGAGAGGCATTGCTAAATGAATCAAACAAGTAGTAACTCTTAAATACCAAAGGAAGAGAGATGCAAACTCTTATTCCCATTGATAGGCCACTTTCAAAAATCCTAAAACATCACTAGAAATTTTCGGCTTTAAGCCTTCCTTCAATATGCAACAAGAGTTGATAACTCATTCCAAGCTACAATGTGGTTGAATANACAAGAGTTGATAACTCATTCCAAGCTACAATGTGGTTGAACCGCAAATCAATATCTACATTATCACATGATTCACTTCCTTCTCTCCTTTTCCTTGTCCCATCTTATAGGATATCAAAAATTTAGAATCGACTTACTATCACAAGTGTTGAGCTCTCCAATCTACTGTATAATTTGTGTCACTATCATCATCACTCAAAGAATCGTCAAGGCTAGACTCTTTAGTAGGAATTTCAGGCTCCGCTCTACTTTGTTCTACTGATTTTTTGGTCTTTAACTCCATTTTCTTCCTCTTCAACCTTTCTACTCTCTCCCTGTACGCCCTGTCAACAGAAATCCAGAAAGTTTGGTGCAATCAGGGATGAAGATTAGAAGAACAAGGCACGGGAATTAACGTGCTTCACTTACTTCTGCTCTAAGGTTTCGGCTTCCTCTATCATTTCGGCAGCATCAATCTGTAGTACATTAAGCAACAAAATGTATAATAACTCCAAGCTAATACCCTCAATCAACTAATTGACAGAGAAAGGATACAAGTTTGGTATTACCTCCTCCTCTTCCAAACGGTTATCCACCTCTTGCAAATCTTCTTGGATCAACTTTTCAAATTCCTTGTATTCATCTCTGATAATGAAGCACACACAGTCAAGCTCCTATGGAATCCCATGCCATAGAGTATAAGGAGTAAAAGAGCATGCACAACAACAATATATTAATGCTGAACAAGAAGGTTGCTCATTTTTTCCATAGGTTCATATAAGATCATTTCTTAGACAATCAACAGGCAAAACCCCATTTGCAGTTTTCATCACTATCATTGCTGTCAGTTCTCTGATATATGTGGACGTAGAGATACATATATTTAAGGAAAAGTAGTAAGAATTAAATGGGAGTCAACATAAATGATACACCATGCAATTCTGCGACCTAGTCAACAATATTAAGTGGCACAATCAATGGTCAGAGAGTCCACAGCAATATTGAAGAAAAATAGATGTTTATTGGAATATGCAAAATCAGTGCGAACACCAGGAAATGTCTAACAGAAGCAAGATAGAGAATTTCTAACGACACAGCCATCATCAGTTAGCAATTTCCCAATATTCTCTCTGGTTGGCATTTACAGCCAAATAAATATAGGAACAAATAAGAAATAAAACCAAATTCAAGCAAGGAAACATGATAGAATTGTTACATGTGATAAAAGGATTAGAAACACTTGAGATACCGAATTAAAAACACAAAGTTCATAACAAGTGGGAAGAACCTACTTGACATCAGGCTTAACAAGTTTTATGCCATGTGCACGCAAATCAGCCTCTTTGTCATCAAAGAAACCTTCGGGCAGAGCTCCCTTTATTTCCTTCCCCTCTGAACCAACATTCACAGAAGATTTCTTACCAAGGTCACTGGCCTTTGCAATCACCTCTGACTGTGCAATGCTACCACTGCGTAAATCAGGTTCAGCATCCTTTCCTGGAAGAACACAAATCAAATTAGACATGTTGAAAAGTGAGACAATGCTAGACCACATCGATATGGATGACTAATGGAGATGAATTTCTGGTTATTTCCATAGAATCATAGCTGCTAAGAAAAGAAAGAACACCATAGTAGAAGTTATTTCTAAAGATGGGATTAGCCTATTGAACAATAGAGACATAGAAGACAGCATTTGTGAGTTTCTACCAACAGCTTCTTAACAAAAGAGGGGGCAACAGAAAGCTCCCTCACCTCACGAACTGGGATAGTTTTGTATGTTTGCTTCAAGACCTCTTTTATGGGGTTTATGTCTGGAATTGGAAGGTCTTTTTGTAAGTAGTCTTCTTGGGAGGGGGATCTCTCATCCCTAGTCCTTATGTTCTCTTTTAACAAATTTTCGATACTGAAGAATAAATAGTTGGAATATTATTACAAGAATTAATTTGTTCGAAGGAGAGGAGTTTGAGTTGCAGGTGGTTTTAGTATTGGTCATTGGAGCCAGATGGAAGCTTCTCTGTTTTGAACAAGAAACAACTTCTCAATGATATAATGAAAATGAAAAAATGTTCAAGGAATACAGACTATCAAATGGAGTGAAAGAAAAAGCAAAATACAAAATAGCAAGCACATCCACAAAGAAACTTTTTACTGAAAGGGTTTAGTTGGATTATATTGGGAGAGTGTGATTGTATTTGGGAAGTTCATGAGGTTTCAGACTTTGGTTTAGGATGGCCACTGGATTTGTATCAAAAAGAAGTTTGTGCTTTTGGTTGGATCTTCTGTTGGAACGGACTAGCTTTTTGCTGTATCAATACAACGATTGTCTACATTCAAAACAAAAAGGGATAGTTATGACAAATAAAATTACAACTACAATGGAAAACTAAATTCAATAAAGGGTGAAACGAAGTTAAGAAGTCATCACTTTCTTCCCTTGAGGCGCACAAGGTACTGCTAAAGTCAATGATTTCTCAACCATGTCACCAAGTCAAAAGCCAATTTGCTTGTATCTCACCCAACCTCTACAGTCCAAGTAACGTCAGAGTAACTCTTATCACACATATGTTTCATACCATGTGTCATTCCCATCTCATTACATGTTGAGATGGATCCCAACTCAGCAAGTTTTATTTTTAACCATGATAAAAGTGACACCTATACTATCACATGCATATATAAAAATATATATTGTAGCTGCACATAAATAAATAAAATTTATGCACAACCATGCATCTTATAGATGATTATATAATAATATATGTTCATACATCTAAAGTTTTCAGAATACCATATCTATACTCAGATACATGCATAATAAGAATCTCGAGCATGCCTATTTCCTTACCAGTTTTAAGCCTTTTGACATTCTGGTCAAAAAAATCTGAAGGAAGCACAGATGATGATTGATGTTTTGGGAACTCTGTCGACGTCCCAGTCACTGCTTTCTGCTCTTTCAAATCTATTGGTCTGCTGTTAGGGAGTTCAGCAGGAGCCGCAGCTTTAATATCGTTAACTCCAGACCTGCCTGCTGCATTAGCTTTGAGATTATTTATTGCCTGTTATTTACAATAACTTCCCATCAGTAATAAGTCAACCAGAAATCAGCTCAAATTTGGTTGGATTAGGATTTAAAACTTTATGTTCCCGATCAAGAGCTAGTAGAGAAAACAAAATGGAAACAAGGGTAAGCAAAAATAAATAAATAAACAAGTAAAAGAGAAAACATCCATATGAGCATTCATCGTATAGTGTGAAGAACAAAAATAATAATAAAGCTTTGAGAAAGGGACTCTTGTGTACTTCTACGTTCTAACAGCACAAAAAAACAACAGTCTGGTAGAAGAACAATATTCCACCCTCAATTATTTTTTAAAGAAACCTGATGGATTAGAACAGAAAAGATCATAGTCACTTTTTGTACAAACATTCCGTTTTTATCTTCTTGGTGGTGTCGCAGCAGCAGCAAATTCATTTGTAACTTCCCCTTATCTATGATTCTTCTTGATCGGAAAGCTTTTTGTCATTAGTCTCTTGGGAGACGGCAATCTCTTCCCTTGCCCTTAGCTTTTTCACTTGGAGAATGCTCAATCCCTCTAAAAACTCTATTGTTTCTCACATCCTAAATACCACATAAACAGCACATGCCCTGATCAACTACAAAAAAAAAAAAGGATCTTTCTTGTGAAAGGAGAGTGGAGAAAGAACTTATCAATAATTTATCTACAGCCCCTAAAAAAATGGACTCCAAACTATAGAAGCGAAATCACAACTTCAAAGAATAAAGTTGAGATTATTTGCCTTCCCCCAGTGGGAAATCAAGCTATCGTTGAGAAATATGAAAGAAAATATAAAGTGCATACCAAAAAAACAAACAAACAAAAGAATTCCCACAAACTACAAAGGGAAGTCCCGTCTAAAAGAAAACACTTTGTCTTCAAACGCTTTCTAGTGCCTTTCCAACCATACGCATTACAAATGCCGCCTAGCTACACAATTACATAAGATCTTAGCCTTTCCCTTCGAGAACCAACCATTTAGCACCTTGAGAAGCCAATCAGCATACAAACTGACAATCGAACTCCTTAAGAAGGAAGGTCGGGCCTTTGGAGGAAAAAGAGCAATGGAAAATAAGTGGTCTAAAGATTTACCTTCTTTGAGATAGAGATAACATGCATACAGAGAACGTGCCCAGTGCAGACCTTTTCTAGAGCTTCTCATGGGTGTTCTAAACAATGAACCCTTAACAACCGTGATCACCTTATTGTGATTTCTCTTGTTCCCAACTTTCAACAAAGCAAGCTCCTTTTAATTCCTCCATCATCAAAACTATTTGGAAGGCGAAAGTTTTCCTCCACATTTCCTCTACTTTTTCCGTAGCAGGCCATCATGTGTAAAAGACATTTGGAGAACTATTTCCACCTGATCTACCAATCTCCTCATTGGTCTAGGCTTTATAGCATCAGCAAGGCTGCATTCATCCAGCTCAGAATAGGATCTCCTTTCAACAGGCTATTTAGAGTTGTGTGGTCTGAAGTAATGACTGTTTCATTTTCCAAACCTCAACACACGACTGCTACACCTATCTAAAAATCTTATTGTTTCTCTACAACCAAACGCACCATAAAATAGCAAATAAGCTAGCTTGCCATAAAAAAATTGTCTTTCTCCCAAAAGGGTTTACCACAAAATATTTAACAAAATATCTATCTTTGAAAAAAATATAGGATTTTCAAAGGGATAGAATCTCATTTGGTGCTCACTCTCAGACTATTCAGTTATTATGAGGTTATGCATATCTCCGGTAACTAGGAATCCCTTATATACCCCATTTGCCTTGGGGATACCTCAACTTCCTCCGTAAAAACATTTCTCAGTTACCAATATTTGCTTAAAAAGAAAAAAAAAAAAAAAAGGTAGGTGAAGCAATCATTCATCGACTTAAGAGTTGAGTCAACTAAATATCCAATCATTCATCATAAAAATCCGAAATAAAAGTTTACCTGTTAAACGTTGTTTTTCAAATAACAAGCAAGAGAAACTCATTTTTTCAATGTAGAAAAACCAGCGTGCCCATGCATAATATATTTTAATAAGATTTGATCTGGCAAAGCATCACCTCATGATGTCTGCGAGAGGACTGGTGAGCATCCCAGTAAGCCTCTGATTTCAATACAATGTCGCAAACCCTACAGACAGGTTGGTCCAATTCATTGTACCTGTTCGTGCATTTTAAAATATTAAATGATGAATGTTAAACTCTATAATTTTCGAAAGGGAAAAACAGCTGAATAAGCCATGACGATTAACAATCATACAATCTTCCCCAATATCAATCGGTTAAATTATAGCTGGAGTTATGTGCCACTGCTATACATTCCTACGACACCCTTATGTAAAGAAAATAGAGAGAAAAATAGTCCGATCTACTAACGGAAAAAGAAAACTACACGCGTACTGAGCTAAATGCAAAATTAATGCGAACTATTCCATGAGAGCATAATTTCCTATTGATAACTTCCTCCTGCGAATAACCGAATAGTCTACTGCAGAACACAAATCAAAATCGGAAATAGGAGCAAATAAAAACGAGGTAGATAGGAGAAATCCGTGAAGAACCTTCAGGCTCCCATATTCATCGATATGTACCTGACAAGAGGAGAATCGATGCGCTTTTCCTTCTTCTGGGCGTTCAATTTAGCACGAAACAATGCTTTCCTCTTGGCTTGAGCATCCATTTGGTCTTCTTTCTTCCTCCTTGCAGACCTAGTTGAGATCGAAATATGCCTCAAACCTCATGCCCCATTCTTTGTTCTTCTTTTTTGATTCAGTAAATCACCCGACAAAAAATTTGAACTCGAAACTCGTTTACCAATAATTTTAGAGAGAGAAACTCGAGGCGGGGCTTTTATATATATATGTATATGTATGTATGTATGTATGTATGTGTGTATGTATATATGTATGTATGTATATATGTACATGTGTATGTATGTAAATGAATAAATATTTGTAATATTGAAAATTAGTTTTTTTTTTATAATTATTTCCCTACCAAATATTATTAAAATTATTAAGATGATTGCATTTTCTCAATAGAAATTATTTAAAATTTCTTTAAATTTAGTAGATTTTTTAAAATAAATATATATAGAAAAAATTTCTAAAGAATTCGATCCTCCTAAATTTTTAAGGTTAATCCTTGTTCTGATTTCAATCGTGTTGTCGTTATGATCTCAATTGGGGACAATGAATTTTCACATTCCTTTTCGTGTTGTAGTCGTACATTTTCAATTATGTACCTTGACACGCTCACAACAAACCTTAATACAAACTCAAACCATGTTTACATTTTTCGTCGAGCTTTATGTCTTTGTCGGACTTTAGGCAAGGTTTTCGTCCACCAACCAAATGCAACTCATGCATAATCTAAGTGTGTTCAACCACACATGTCTGTGCATGTATGTTCAATTACTATAGCCAAAAGTCTTTCGTATGCAGCATCGCATCTCATATCATTGTCATTTTGTCACTTAGGTTCCAACAACATGGGGCACGTATCGTAATGTCATCTCAAGTCTTGAAATGTCATTGGTCCTTACTGCTTGTTCGGGCATGCATATCAAGAACCAACCTCATGAGTTGACTATATTGTCAAGGCATCGAACATTCATTCATCCTAGTTCTACTTAAGCATAAATCCATTCAATGTTCATGGCGAGTCACTTATGGCTACCGTATCAAATAGTAAGTGCATTTATCAACCTCCGAATATAGGTTGGGGCGCAATGTTGGCACAACCTGTGCAATCCGATGCCGTCTTTGAAAAATCTATTTTCGAAGAAAGACGCCTAAGACACTCGTCGATAATGCTCATCCATATTATGGCACATATATGTGTCCTCAAAGCTTTAAAACGCGTTTGCTATAGGAAGGTTTCCACACCCTTATAAAAGAGCATTTTGTTCTCCTCACTAACGAATGTGGGGCATTGTTTGCACTAAGTCGGGGCCCAACAACTTGCGTTCTCCTACTTCATCCCAACACTGGTGATCGACACTTCTTTCCGTATAAGGCCTCAAAAAGTGTCATACCCAACGTCTCTTGATAACTGTGGTTATAAGTGAACTCTATGAGATGCAAGTGTGTGTCCCAGCTATCGATAAAGTCCAACATATAGGTCTTAACATGTTCTCCAGATTAAGGGTTCAATTTGCCCATCAGTTGTGTGGAATGTTGTACTAAACTTTTTAAAGCGTTGAGGAAAGCCCGAAGGAGAAATCGCAAAGAAGACTAAACTTTTTAAAGCCATGAGGAGAAGCTCGAAAGGAAAAAGCTGAAAGAGGACCATATGTATTAGCAGTGGATTTGGGTCGGTCCGGTCGTTGCATTTTAGTCCATTTTAGGGATGAGGGACCTATTCACCTTCACTCTGCGCAGAGTTGAAATCCCCAAGAACGCTCGGACGGACTGTGATCTGAGAGAGAAGAGCCAAATCCGCATCCATGTCTTCCCATATTCTTTACCTCCATCTGTTCGTTAATTCTCGTCGTCTCTCTTCATCAGGTATGTTAAAAGAGAAGGGGCTATCAATTTTTTGTTTCAATGGTTTCTTATTGCTCGTTGAATATGAATGCCGATCAGTCTTGACGTGTTTAAGTAATGTTACTAATGCATTTGGATTACTTCCGATTTCTTATTCTGCATGGTTTATTGGTAGCGGGTACATTGTTTGAAGCAATTAGACGCCGTTTTGCTACTTTATGTTCAATTTTTTTCTTCAGCACCGAATGTTTTGTTGTACGTGCTGTGTATGCTTGGATGTTGGTTTTTTTTGCCTCCCCTAAACTTCTTATTGCATATTCGTAATTCGTTTTTAACCAATGGAGACACTGGTCCGTCCCCGCGAAGCTTATTCTCTGTTTCATACGACATTCCCTTTTGAATCCTCTCTCCCGAGCTCCCCAAACTCCCTATTAAGAGGTAGAAGGTTGGAAGCACATTTTTAGATGTTGCTGTTCCCATTGTTTGATTGATAGTTTCAGTAATGCCATCCATTTAATAACTTTTATTTTATTAATTCATTTGCATAAACTGTTTGAAAAACAACTCATTACGTGTGAGATCCCACATTGGTTGGAGATCCTAAATTGGTTGGAGAGGAGAACGAAACATTTCTTATAAGGGTGTAGAAACCTCTCCCTAGAAGATGCATTTTAAAACCTTGAGGGAAAACCCGGAAGGGAAAGCCCAAAGAGGACAATATACGTTATTGGTAGGTTTGAGTTGTTACCAATGGTATCAGAGCCAGACATTGAGCGGTGTGCCAGTGAGGATGTTGGGCCTCAAGAGGGGTGGATTGTGAGATTTCACATCGGTTGGAGAGTAGAACGAAGCATTTCTTATAAGGGTGTGGAAACCTCTCCCTGCTAGGACCCCAAGGGGGGTGGATTGTGAGATCCCACATCAGTGGGAGAGTGGAACAAAGTATTCTTTATAAGGGTGTGGAAACCTCCCTGTTGGGACTCCAAGGGGGTGGATAGTGAGATCCCATATTGATTGGAGAGGGGAACGAAACCTTCCTTATAAATGTGTGGAAACCTCTCCCTTCTGGGACTCCAAGGGGGGTGGATCGTGAGATACCACATCGGTTGGAGAGGGGAACGAAGTGTTCCTTATAAAGGTGTGGAAATCTTTCCCTACTGGGACCCCAAGGGGGGGTGACTTGTGAGATCCCACAATGGTTGGAGAGCCCTAGGTGTGGAGACCACATCGGTTGGAGAGGAGAACGAAACATTTCTTATAAAGATGTGGAAATCTTTCCCTGCTGGGACCACACGAGGCTGGATTGTGAAATTCCACATTGGTTGGAGAGGGGAACAAAGCATTCCTTATAAACGTGTGGAAACCTCTCCCTGTTGGGACCCCAAGGAGGGTGGATTGTGAGATCCCACAACCTTTGGAGAGAGGAACGAAACATTTCTTATAAAGATGTGGAAACCTCTCCCTGCTGGGACCCAAGATGGTGAATTGTGAGATCCCACAACATTTGGAGAGCCCACATCGATTGGAGAGGGGAACAAAACATTTCAGTCACATGTCTAAAAGAGCTTTTGAAACATTGACTCGGATAAGCTTAGTTGTGATTGGAAGAAGTGGAAAACAAAGAATCTGAAATATATTGCCACAAACATCTTCACCAAAAACATATCTTACATAGAAAATAGAGAATGAAGAAAACCAGCAAATCTTGAGAAAGGACGCCGATAGAAGATATAAATTTGATTTTTCAAAGCTGTAAACACAAAGGGCAAAAAGAAGGAGATAAAGCCATGAGTGGAATCTTCTGTTGGAATGGGGGAAAGAATAAAGAAGATTGGAATGGAATAATAATTAAGAAAATCAGTCTCCTTTGGATCTCTCTTACTAAAATCTATCACCACTTGTGATGGCTTTCAGATAAAAAATCCTCAATTGCGCTTTTCTTTGCATAGTTTGTAAAGCTAAGCACCGAACTATTAATCGTTGGTTGATATCATATCAGCTCAGCTATATGATAATTTTGACTTGATCTCAGCCTTTTTTATTAGAAACTGGTAAGAGTTTGGTCACCCAAGCAATTGTTAGGGCAGATCTGTTGTGTAATTTAGAGCTACTACCGACTTCAGGGGTTTGTCCTAACTGAGTTTGAATTCTAAAATAGTTTAAAACCATCCATGGTCGCATTACCTTGAAGAAGCTGTTTTTGCCGCTAAATGTGCAAGAAATTTTGGCCTTTTGAAAAGCTTCTCTTTCTTCCACAAAACTTGCTTTGACTAGAATGGTGAGATCCCATATCGGTTGGAGAGGAGAACGAAACATTCCTTATAAGAGTGTGGAAACTGCTCTCTTACAGATACGTTTTAAAATCGTGAGATTGATGACGACACGCAGGCCAAAGCAGACAATATCTGCTAGTGGTAGGCTTGGGCTGTTACAAATGGTATTAGAGCTAGTCATCGGACGATGCGAGGCATTGGTCGGAGTAGGGCTAAACCCTCTCCATAGTAGACGCGTTTTAAAACCGTGAGGTTGACGACGATACGTAACGGGCCAAAGCAAACAATATCTGCTAGTGGTAGCCTCGGGTTATTAAAAATGGTTCAGAGCCAGATATCGAGCGGTATGCCAACAAAGATGCTGGCCCCAAGAGGAGTGGATCATGAGATTCCACATCGATTGGAGAGGAGAATGAAATATTTCTTATAAAGGTGTGGAAAACTCTCCCTAACAAACACGTTTTAAAATCGTGAGGCTGACAGCGATACGTAGCGGACCAAAGCAGACAATATCTTAGTGGACTTGGGTGAAGGGTTTGCATTTGTCTCTAACAATCAAATTAAAATAATATCGGTATTATACTCAAACTTCTTAAAATGGCTCGCTCTCTTCTTTCTCTCTCCAGAAAATCTCTCTCCCCACAATCTTTTCTCCCTTGCCCTTCCCCTCCCCACCCATCCAAGCATGACCTACCTCTTCCTCACAACGAATCAAACTTTCAATCGTACACCATAGATCGAAATACCTTCTCCATTGCCATAAATTCAAACCACAGAAGAAGAGAGTATGTTTAACTGAATCAACAATATCCATTGGAGTACGCTCAGACCTGTATAAAATATCGGCCAAGGTACTCGCTAATAGACTCGAACTTGATCTCCCTTACACCATTGGAAAGAGTTAATTGGCCTTCATTGCCAAAAGGCAGCTTGCCAATGTCATATTTGAAATTAGATGTTAAGAAAGCCTTCTTCAAAATGATTGGGTTTCATTGAATAAAACTCTTTAAATTCACAGGCTTTTATAAAAGATGAAGAAACTGGATCTTTAATTGCATGTCAAATGTTACTTACTCTATTTTCTATAATGTTAAGCCTTGGGAAAACAAATTAAGCTCAAAGGAGTATTTGTCTTGGATTTGGCTATATATCTTTTGGTCAATAAAATAATATTTGGATTTGCTTGCAAATGCACATGAAAATTTCTTGTTATAAGATGGGTTGGGAGGTTGCTAGGCTGAATGCACCTCTATGGGTGTCCAGTAATTGGATTTTTTCTAATTACTAGTACGGTCTCATTCTTTTGGATTGAAGCCCGTTTATGCAGTTAGTGGTGGAACTTGAGACACTTTTTGTGGGCATTTTTTTGTATGAACTTATACATTCTTTCATTTTTCTGCTCGATTTCTTATAAATAATTTTTCTTGTTTTATATCACTCAGATTTCGATCTTATTTATCTCTATTTCTAAATTAGTGTTCTTTATGCAAGAAAGACATTGAATCACAAAACTTGTTAATGCAGTGTACATATGCTTATAATTTTCAAATGACACCTCACTATTGGACATTATATACCGTCCCTAAAATAACGCAAAAAATCTTCCATAGACAAATCTCATTAAGACTTTGTTGAAATCTATGAAAAAAAAAGAGGACAGTATTCACAGCGAAGACACATACTTAGGCTCTTCAAAAATGTTGTTTACCTTCACCACACTATGTATTGGTGTAAATTGTCCAACATTTTTGCTTCCTATAGTTATACTTTCTTTATTGTAAATTGGGAAGTTATAGTTTATGATGCATAGAGTAACTGATTGTTGGATGAAAGTTTTTATTTGAACCTATTATTGTAGTAAGATATTGCTTCTGTAGGTTTCATCTTCCAAGAATGACACATGGAACGCCTTGAAGCTTGCTCGAGAGTCACTTTCATTTGAGAACATAAATATGAGATTCCACATCGGTTGGAGAGGAGAATGAAGCATTCTTTATAAGGGTGTGGAAACCTTTCCCTAACGGACGTGTTTTAAAAACCTTGAGAGGAACCTCGAAAGGAAAAGCTGAAAAAAGACAATATCTATTAGTAGTGAACTTGAGCGGTTACAATAAAAGTATTACCAGCTAGTACTACAAATCCAGGGATACCACCATCTTCGTTGATGGCATTTTTAACAAAGGTTTTCAACATACTTGATGATACTATTATTTGCTCTCTAATATTTTTTAAAGAACACAAAATAAGAAACGAAAGTATCTCAATTTATGGTTTGAGACCAGATTATTTGACAAGTTTGTTTGGTCCATACAGAACTCGCTGGTATCTGGGTGGTATTAGAAGACTTCGATACAGAACTCGCAGATATCTTGATGATTTTCGTAAGTTGGCTATGTTCTTTTCTTTTCTTCCTTTTCTTCCTTTTCCATTTTTGTTCATTGCAATTGTTGTATAGCTGGTTCTGCCTTTTCTTATTATTTGTATATTTTTTTAAACCAGATAATTTAAACTCGTCGTCTATTGAAGCAGCTGCTTTGCTTTACTCATCGTTTATCCTTGATGAACCTTCCTCTACTCCTTATTCTGGTTATGTTCATGACGATTCAAGATTTGTTTGGAATTTTTTGGATGACAGAACATCTATTCCTAAAGAGAATACTAGCTCAGTCTGTTCACATAATTGTGATGACAAAAGTGAGGTGTGCATTACAGTGGAGACTGGAAAGGGAACTTGTATTATATCTACTACCAGCCTACCAGGTACCGCTACGTGTATTGTTGAACACATGGCATACTTAGATATTGCATCAAAACTAGAGTGGAAGCCCACTGCTAACCGATATTGTCTTTTTTGGGCTTTTCTTTTGGACTTCCCCTCAAGGTTTTTAAAACACGTCTGCTAGGGAGAGGTTTCCACACTCTTACAAAGAATGTTTTGTTCTCCTCCCCAACCGATATGAGATTTCACAATCTACCCTCTTCTGGGGCCCAGCGTCCTTGTTGATACTTGTTCTCTTCTCCAATCAATGTGGGACTCCCCCTCGGGGCCTAGTGTCCTTTTTGGCACATTGCCTCTTGTCCACTCCCCTTCGAGGCTCAGCGTCCTCGCTAGCACATTTTCTGGTGTTTGGCTCTGATACTATTTATAACGAGTTTCTTTTTTTTCACTAGAGAATAAAAAGAACTCCAATTAAACTAAATTCAATAATGTTAAAACCTGTAAATGTGTCAAACTTATATGTAATTTTTTCCATGGATGGTCATATGGAGAAGCTCGGTTTGTTTCATGGCTGATTGCTTCCACATCCAATCCGAGCAACCCCATACTATACTCTTAGGTTTTTTCTTATTAAACTTGCATAGTAGGTATACTGCAAACAATACCCTGTAAAATGGCGTCCTCTTTTTAAATATCTGTAGTTATTTGCTGCAGGTACGTTCCAGCATACTCAACAAGATTGAAGTTTGAATCTGGATCTTGGAATGTGTTTCCTCCAAATTCATCAGACCCGCTGGGGGCTGTCGATTCTGTTTGGACAGAGCAATTGGAATACCACAAGGCTCCGAATGTATACCGTCCAAGCTACTGCTTATGATCCTTTTGTTTTACTTGTTGGCATTACTCCCACAATCTTAGCTTATTTTGCAATAGTAGTCGTTCAAAGTGTCACAATCGCACTTTTCTTGGCAGCGTACTTTGCAATTGTGGGGTATTCACTTCCCAACAACAAGTGAGTCAAGTCAATACACGGGTCGCCTACGGCCGAATAACCTATGCTCAAGCCTCTGGCCTTAATTTAAAAAGAAGGATTTAGAAAACGGAGTAGAGAGATTTTGAAAGCAAAGATTGAGAGAGACTGAAAAGCAATGTTATATGACATACAAGCAAAAGGCAACACATTGACTCACACTGACATAAGTAGCATTTAACTTTTTACAGTCATACTCGTCTAGGGTTGTCGGTGGCCACATGCCACAATAGTTTTAAACACAAACTTAAAAAGTAGAAACATTCTCTGTTACCCTTGAAAAACATTCTGCCTTCCAACCTTAAAGTCTCACCTCTTGTAGTTCAAATAAGGTAGGTGTGGTGAGGATTAGACTGAGTGTAGCAGCTTGTAAAATCTCTCACATGTAAAGTTCATGTTTTCTTAACGTCTCTAGTGCATTTTGGACCATTACAAGCTGTTAAATCATTTTGATACACTAAGCTCCAAAGCAAACAAGAAAAGTAAAACATAATAAGTATAGGTTCACGCTTAGCACAAGGCAAACACTACGAGTTAATTTGAGCTCAAAACTCAATTTGTTGTTATTTTATATTCACGAGCTTTGCTAAGCTCGAGCCAGCCTGTATGCACCTCGATGCCTACCTGTACAGACAATTGTCTGATTATACTAAATTTAGATTAGATGTTCACCTTCCAGATAGTATGATGTTCACCTTCAAGATAGTATAATATTAGTCTACTGTCGAGAAATCAAAAAATTTGAATAAACGATAGTAAATGTTTACGTAGTTGTAAATAGTTTATTGAAAGTAATATGAAGTAATATAACTATTATTTTATATGATTAGTTACTTCGGACATTTTTATAAAGCAATTTATATTTAGACCCTGTAACTCTTTATTATTCATTTCATAAATTGAAAAGTATCAATTTTTATAGTAATGATTTGTTATACATCAATACTAAAAAAAAAATCTATGACCGATGTTCTATTGGGTCGCTCATTTTGGATGTAATTTAATTCTATTGTCGTCTTGTACATAAATAACGTAAAAAAACGTATTAAATCGTTGATCATAAGTCAGAATTGCATTCATTTGAGTATAAATTTAAAGGAGAATTATGTTAAATTCATAGCTAAGAATCGTTCTCAAATGCTTATATTTTTTTATTTTAGGTTAAAATTTTGAATGATTGAATTAAAGGTTTAAGAAAGAAAATGAATGAAAGTTGAATAATTTGCATTAGAAATGGTGAATGATTGATGCAACAAAAACGCAAATTGAAGGAAACAGGAAGAAAAGGGAAAAGGCGAAGATTTGAATATCAAAATTTTCCATTTCAACCATTTCAAGCATTTCAAACGTCTGACGCTGAATTGAATAAGCTCCTATTTCCCACCGAGACCAAAATTCCAGTTGTGATTCGTGTTGGTGAAGAATTTCTTAGTTTTCTGACACAATCCGGAGCTTGAAAGAGCAAAAGAAAAGAATCATTGATCTTTTTCTTTACTATTTTGGATTCCTCAATTCGTTTTCGTCATTATCTTCTCTTCAATTGTTGTTTTTAGCAGTGCGATACGAAATGATTCACAGGAAATTGAAGTTCAACAATGTAGCATGGGGAATCAACCTCAGATTCTTCGTCCTTCCTCTCATTCCATTGGCTCCCTCTCTGCATTTGGTACTTTCTCTCTCTGGAATTCAATTTCTCTCTCCCGTACCCTCTTTTTCGCCGCTTTTTGGATGTTTTCTTCTGTCGAGTGAACAAGTGGACTTCATTGGTTTCACTTTTTCTCGCTGAAATCTGCAAGAACTTTGCCAGAGGAAAAGAGAGAGAGAGTGTGTTGCACATACCAATTAACCCCGAAAAATACCAAATCCAATACCCAACTCAGGGATATCTCTCCATTTATTGCGTTTGTTTTGGTGTTGATTTGGTATCCTTATTTGGAAATTGGACTCGACCCTCACTGGATGGATGCTATGCATTCTATTTATCCTGTCTGTGATTTTCAATGTTGTTTACAAACGAGTACAGGCTGCGCTACTAAAAGTTTTCGCGGCTCCCGTTTGTGGGAATTTCAAGTTCTAGTTCTTCCGTTTAGTGTATATCTCTTACTGGTTGGTCAGGATGGATTTTATGATGGAAGGTCGTGGGAGTTATGGCGGTGGGTCAGGTGATGAACAAGAAGCTTCTAATGATCGCAAGGGGAAAAAGACTTACCATCGTCATAATCCTTACCAGATTCAGCAACTTGAATCGTAAGACCTCTCTCACCTTCTTTTCTGTGTATGTTCTTTGTGATTCCTTTGTCGTTTGTCTGCTCATTTCACAGACCGGGAAGAATTTTGTTGCCTCCCTTGTGTTTATGTGTTCTTGTGGGCCTGTCCTTGTATCCTGTTGGTGTTTTCTGAAGCTGCATGTTGAATCTGTTTAACTCTTTTGGACATTCCCTTAGAACTATACAAAACTTCACATGTTTGATCCTTCTCTCAAGTCTTACTAATGATGTCTGCAGGGATCTTGGTTTCAACGATCTGATGTCTCCTTGTTTGCCTATGCATGCATGTGTGTCCTTCTAAGACAAATCGAATTGTTTCTGTCTGTTTCCCAGATTTTTCAGGGCATGCCCACACCCTGATGAAAATCAGCGGCGCCAGCTGAGTCGAGAGCTTGGTCTTGAGACCAAACAGATCAAATTTTGGTTTCAAAACAAGAGGACTCAAACGAAGGTAGAATGAATCTTCTCAGGCTTGTAAGGAAGTTGTTTGTTTGTTCTTATTTTCCCATCAATTGAGACTCGTTCTTCCCCTCTTACAGACTCAGAATGAGCGAGCAGACAACTCTTCACTTCGGACGGAGAATGAAAAGATTCAATGTGAAAATCTTGCAATTAGAGAAGCGTTGAGGAATGTCATCTGTCCATCCTGTGGCGGTCCACCGTTTGGCGAAGAAGAACGGCAGCGTAATCTCCATAAACTGCGTCTTGAAAATGCTCACTTGAAAGAAGAGGTAATTTTCATGTTTGGAAGTTGAAAGTCTGTTTATGTTTTCTCCTAACAATGTTGAATTGTCAATGATTTAGTATCTTTTTCGTAATATGGATCCATCAACTTCAATGGTTTCGATTATGATCGTTTTGCAGCATGAAAAAGTGTCTAACCTTCTTGCCAAGTACATTGGAAAACCGATATCACAACTTGAATCACTATTGCCTGTTCTTGGATCTTCACTCGATTTGTCACCGAGAAGTTCCCTTACCCAAATAGTTCCAAGTCCTGCAGTGAATCTTATGTCTGATCCTGTAATATTAGATAGAACAGCAACACCCTACCAATCAAGAGGTATTAATGATTTGGAAAATGCTCTCATGATGGAAACTGCTGCAACAGCCTTGGAAGAGTTAATCAGACTTTTGAGGATCGATGAGCCTTTGTGGATGAAGATCCTCAATGACGGGAGGTGTGTTCTTCATCGTGACAGCTATGAAAAAATATTTCCTAGACCCAATCACTTCAAATCTTCTAACGCTCGTACTGAATCCTCGAAAGCTTCAGGAGTGGTGACAATGAGTGCAATGCAATTGGTTGATGCTTTTTTAGATGCGGTCAGTGTTGATAGCTATTTATTTCTGTTATACCTAGTAAAAAGTTGACTGTTGTTTCCACTCTTGGAGAGATATTTACTTTGGCAATTGATTCGATTACATAGGATAAATGGGCGGATCTTTTTCCAACTGTCATTATAAATGCAGAGACGTTTCATATTATTGACCCCGGGATGCCTGGAAATCGCAGTGGCGCTTTGCAGTTGGTACGAAAATCATGTTCCACATCTTTTTTTTCTTTGTTTATGTTTGGCGTTTTATTTCTGCACAACTTGGTAGATGATGAAAGTTAATAAATGCAGATGTATCAACAAATGCACATATTTTCACCGCTCGTGTCGCCTCGAGATTTCTGCTTCCTTCGACATTGTCAGCAGATCGAGCATGGTGTCTGGGTAATAGTGGATGTTTCATATGAATTTTTAAAGGATTGTGTCACATCTGCCCGTTGCTGGAGGCTTCCTTCTGGGTGCATGATTCAAGAAATGCCCAATGGTTGCTCTAAGGTTCGTAACTCGTTTAATTAATAATTGATCTCTTCCCTTCTTTCATGGATCTTGGGGCTTTAATTAATGCTGCTGGACCTTAGTGACCGCAAAATTGCATATGAAAAATCATTAGATGCCACTGTCAACATTAATATCCATGAAATCCCAGCCTTGGCATTAACTTCATTGTTCCCCTTGTGTTCTACGCTAATTATTTTCCTTGGAAGGTACTCTATTGAATGAGGCATGAATATGTGCCATGTCAACGTCCTTCTATTACGACATAATTGTTATGCCATGGAAGAAATATCCATGCATTTGATGTGTATTAGAGACCGTTATGAATTATTTATGCGCTACTTTATCGTCACTTATATAGGTCACTCGAGGTTGGCTGTTTTATAAATATTGAATTTAGTTTATTGCAGTAGCAGCCATTTTTTCCTTCAACAATGCACTTGTATCTTATTATCATACATCTTCGTTGACAGGTTACCTGGGTCGAGCATGTGGAAGTGGATGATAAAACACAAACCCACCGGCTTTATCGGGATCTTGTGTTCAATACTACGGCATATGGAGCTGAACGATGGGTTTTCACTCTTCAAAGGATGTGTGAGAGATTGGCTTACACATTCAGGGATTGTGCACCTAGCCATGAACTTGGAGGAGGTAGAAGTTCACCTTTCGCTTGTGATAAAAATGATATTCCCTTTTCATCAAACTCGATCTCTAACGAAAACGTTTGTTTGTTTTTTCAGTGTTAACTTCTAATGAAGGTAGGAGGAGCATCATGAAGCTGTCACATAGAATGGTAAAAAATTTCTGTGGCGTACTGAGCATGTCAGGTAAATTAGATTTCCCCCAGCTATCCGAAGTGAACAACAGCGGTGTTCGAATCTCTGTTCGGATTAGCTCCGAGCTGGGGCAGCCCAGCGGGACAATCGTTAGTGCAGCGACATCCCTTTGGCTTCCTCTACAACCTGAAAGCATCTTCAATTTCTTCAAGGATGAAAAGGCCAGAGTTCAGGTTTGTAATACCACACACTTCTTTTTCTTGATTGTTTCTTGTTCCCTTGATAGATAAAGTGAAAACTTATCAACATTTCATGTTCCAGTGGGATGTTCTGTCTAATGGAAGCCCAGTACATGAAATTGCACACATCTTAACAGGAGTTCATCCCGGAAACTCGATATTGATAATTCGGGTACTTTCCTTTTAACTTCCGCTATTCGCAAACCATAGACAAACTAATTCAAATGTTCTAGAGTTTCAGTTTCATACTACTTGAAAAAGTGAGTTTTTCAGGGAAGATGTCAATGAAATTAGCTAGAAATCTTTGGATTATCATAACCATCTATTTCATTTTTTATCATTAGATTTGAAGTTATTAAGGTTTGAGGGTTGTTCATGTGAATGATTTATGAAGCAGCCGTTCGTCCCTACTGAGAACAACATGCTGATTCTTCAAGAAAGCTGCATAGATCCACTAGGATCCTTGGTCATCTATGCACCCATCGACATGCCTGCTATGAACATTGCAACAAGTGGTCAGGACCCATCGGAGATACCGATACTTCCATCGGGGTTCGTAATCACGGGGGATGGCCGTTCTCATTCAGGAGTCGGAGCTTCAACCAGCGCAACCTCGGGGAGGCCAAGCGGATCTCTGTTAACAGTAGCGTTCCAGATATTGGTGTCGAGTGTATCGTCTTCAAAACAGCTGAATGTGGAGTCTGTAGCAACAGTGAATACTCTTATCAGTGCCACAGTTCAGAGGATAAAGGCTGCGTTGAATTGCTCTGGCTTGGATTGATTCTTTTTTTGTGCTGTAGACTCGGAATGAAAATGGTTAGAACTTGTTGGGCCATTTTACAAGCAGGTCTTAGTTGCTTCTTTAAGTTTAGAACGTTCACTGTTTCATTAGAGGGATTCTTTTCTTTGTATTGTGACAAATATTATAATCATTTTATTAACATTATAATTTGAATGTTTATTTGTTTCTAAGTTAATCATAGATTATGCACTTAAATAAGTAGGTGTAAATCTAATTTCAATCATTAAATTCTCCGTGACAAGAAATAAGATATACAAGGACGAAATAGACGTTTTAAAAGTAAAAAACTAAAATGGAAAAAAAATATAAGAATAAAAGTGAGTATGTAACCGCACATTGCTAATAAATATTGTCCATTTTAGTCTGATACGTATCGTCTCGATCTCTCAATTTTAAAACATATCTATTAGGGAGAGGTTTCCACACCCTTGTAAAGAATGTTTCATCCCCCTCTCTATAGACACATTAGCTGTATCGTCTCGATCTCCCAATTTTAAAACATATCTATTAGGGAGAGGTTTCCACACCCTTGTAAAGAATGTTTCATCCCCCTCTCTATAGACACATTAGCTCACTGCTATTAGATATTGTCCACTTTGACCCGTTACGTATAATCGTCAACCTCATGATTTTAAAACGCTTTATTAAAGAGAGGTTTCATTCCCCTCTCTATAGACACATTAGCTCACTGTTATTAGATATTGTCCACTTTGACCCGTTGCGTATAATCGTCAACCTCATGATTTTAAAACGCTTTATTAAAGAGAGGTTTTCACACGTTTATAAGGAATGTTTCGTTGTTCTTTCTACATGCACGTTTTAAAATCTTGAGAGAAAGTCCAAAAGAAAAACTTAAAAAAGAATAATATATGCTCACGGTTACCTTCAATATTTTCTACAAAATTGATATTCTAAAAGTACAAAGACTAACCGAAAAGAATATACGAGGAGGATAAAAGTGAATATTTGAAAGTAAAAAAAGGGCAAAGAAGCAAAAATGATAAGTAGAAGGATCCGTAAATAAATGAAAAAAATAAAAGGGAATATTTTTGGTTTGGAAGGTAAAGGTGAAAAATGGCTGTCCCTTCCTTTAATATGGAAAATATTTGGAACCCTAATTGACCAAAGCTTCATACAAATGCTTCACTCTCACATTATATTTTTGGGAAAATTCAATAACATTGTTTCCTTAATAATGAAATGCACAAAACAGATACCTAACCCTTTCTTTGGTAATGTCTTCAAACCATTTTCTATCTTTTGACCAAGACAAACTCACTCCCTTTTTTTGGAATATTCTATCTTTTTATGGGACAAGAAAAAGAAAAAGAAAAAAAAAAAATACTCCGACATGCACACAAGATTAAATCGTACCGACCTGGAGAAGATAAAGATTAGATGTAATAATGTCGTCTAATGCTTTAACATCAAAGAATCATCACCTCGTTGGGTAGTTTACTAGTTAAGGTATTCATACGTTTAAACAGTCATAAACTTAAATTTTTATTGTGACCAATGTCTCACCTAAGTTCCTACCATGTTGCGATATTAAATTTTTTTATCTTAGTTTTTTTTAATAGAATATTGTGAACAAAAAAGAAACGCGATTCTATGTTTGCATAAACTTTAGAGTATCTATAAACTTTAGTAGAGATATCTACAAGATAGTGTGGGGACGAGAAAAGCTTTCCCTATATCTATCTGTCCTCCTATTTTACTTTTCATCCCTATAAAAATTTTCATTTTTTTCCGTAGAAATTAGAGTAGAGTTTCTGTATAAGATTGGTAAGGTTTTGCAAGGTTCTCCTCCGAAATTTTTTCCTCATTTTCTATATATATATTATATAGAAAATAGATTCATATAAAAAAAAATTAATGGTCAATTAAAAAAGGTGAGAACTCCAATATTTTATAAGCAAAAATATAATATAATTTCCAATTAAGTAAGATGGGGATTAGGACACAGATGAAGAATATAATCCTTGTCCCGACCCATTAAGTTAATAAAGAGAAATCTCTTTCCACTTTCTCTCATTCACATTTAAATCCATTAAGTTAATAAAGAGAAATCTCTTTCCACTTTCTCTCATCCACATTTAAATGAAGATTCTCCATCTCCATTAAGTTAATAAAAAAAAATTTCTTTCCATTTTCTCCCATTCATATTTAAACAAAGATTCTCCAACATGTTCGTAACTCAACTTTAAAATTAAAAACTTTCACGACTCCAAGTTTAGTAGCGTTTGACGTCCTTCAATGACAGTTCATTAACGAAGTTTAATTTTATTTGATATTGCATAATTAATAGACAATTACTCAAGGAAAATCTCAATCGATGCGCTAAACCAAATCTAATCTCCATCCTCAATAGAATGTCGAGACACGTGACATACCATTTTATTTTGTAGGCAAGGAATTTGCATCATTGTTCTTTCAATTTCTGCTTCATATGTGCCTAGAAAAGTAGTTTTATTAATGGATTATTAGGCCATAACTCCCTAGTAAAGTTAGCCAACCCTTGGTTCAACACAAATAAAAGGACCTTTTTCTCTTTACAAACATAACATCCCTTGCTGTCTGTGGGGAAAAAAGAACCTGACCCTCAAATCATCTAAGAACACAATCAAAGCAAGAGTAACTGTTTTGAGTACCATAAGATTCAAACTCTTCCCCCTAAATGAACTAATAAATAGCTCTTGAATCTTACTCCCAACTCGCAAAAATCCACCTGAAAGTACTACAAATTTTCTTGTGAACTTAGTTTCTAGACAGCAGAGAAAAAACCAAAGAACTTGAGAAAAACTTTCATAATGGAGTTCCCGGAGATCATCAAAATCTCTAACATATCAAAAGCACAAACTAAACATACAATTAATAGCAACAGGACTCCCAAGCTCGAAGTGGTAATGTGATAATAACCTCAATAGCCACAACTTATAGCATCTATTCCCTTATAAATTTCATAAGAACAACCTCAGGATATTGTGGGGTTGTTATTTGTAAGAGAATCTAGTTTCATGAATAAATAAGAAGCACAGTTTGTGTGAAGTAACACAAACTCTCAACTGACCCTGATTTCAAAATTTATTGGTCAGTCGATCTTGTAATCAGGCACGAATGATAAACAAAAATGCAGCGTGGCGTTACGCAAAGTGTTTCTAGGTAATACATACAATCCTTGTAATGCTAAAAGCAAGGGGGAGGCAATTTCTGCTAGATGCTTGCTCCTGAAAATTTCTGCAGCGACTGAGGATGCTATGGAACTTAATAAATTGTAGAGCTAGTACCAGACCTCTGCAATATACAAACAATATTACAAACGTGACAATTTGAAAATTTAATAACAAGTATCATAAAATGTAAAACACAAATCAACTAGTGATTATTACAGTTGTAGTTCAATAACTACTCTTCCTCTCCCCCTAATTACAAAAATGGTAAAACGTACAATGTTCATCAATTAGTGTTATTACAATTATCTTAGATTAGAACACCCACAAGAACTTATTAACAAAAATGCAAAACAAATAATATCGAGCTTGCAACATTAAAGAGGATCTTTGACAAGCTTGGTCAGTGAAGTCCGAGAAGCCAAAAAGGACAATATAGACTAAACGTCCATTGTACCATCAAACTTCTTCAAAGATAAGGGAAAAAAATTAAGGGGAAAAAACTATCTAGGCCACTTTAAAACTACACTATAACATCCCTGCAAAAGCATTACCTATATTTATGCAGCTTGAGCCACAGGCTCAGATGAATCCAACGTTTCCAGCCTGCAATTTACAGTGAAAATAATGAAGATTAGACCCATCAGGTTGACACACTGTCCGTAAAGCATTTCATTAAATTAAAATTCATTTAAAAAGAGAAAAGTTCTTTTAACACATCAAAGACAAGGAAATTATACAAGAACTAATGCTCCAAGTATTTGGACAAGGCACGAATCTTTAAACACGAGTGATGCATCCTCTTACGATCATAGGAAACCTATGCCCCTGATGACAATGCACTAAGGCTTGGAGCCTTTACATCTTGACTCCAAGCTTAGGATTCAAAATTGCTCTAATGCCATTAATAAACACAATCACGAAGGTTTCAAAAAACTCTCTACACACTATATTCATCCATCAAGTCCATGAAAACTGCAGAAGCATTAGTTAGCCCAAAAGACATTAAAGAAAATTCGTAATGTCCATACCTAGACATGAAAGTTGTCTTGGAAATATTCTTGTCTCTTATCCTCAACTAGTAGCAGTCTAACTGCAGGGCAATTGTAAAATTTACAATTGCTCCCTATAATTGATCGAAAAGATCATCAACGCTAGGAGGTGAGTGCTTGTTCTTTATTGTTACCTTCTCTCCATCCCCAAGACCAAGATTAGGCACCTTACTTGTCTTGATTGACTCCCATGTGTGAAAACCGTTTTTATAGACCAACAACATAAGTCATTTCAGCATGTTTGATCCTTACTCACATGCTTTCTAAAAATTTTTTTAGGATCATCCAACAGAGAATTGCTTCAAGCCAAACACTATAATTAGAATTATGTGATTGAGCCACCAAAAAAGGAAGATGCGCCTTGTTGATATAGGTAGTTCTATCAATTATTTTAAGTATTTCTTAACCATAGTTGCATATCCTCAGGATCCCCTTCATTTAAATGTGATCTCAGTTCATTCATGTACCCCTCTTCTACTTGAGGTTCACATGCCCACCAACTTGTCTCGGCTTCCTCGAACCACATCCTATCCAGAGAGAATCCACTTTGATACCATTTGTAATATCCTTGACCTACGATTAGGAATTCAGATTTGGTATACGACCCCAACATTCACTTGTCTACGATTAGGAATTCAGATTTGTAATATCCTTGTCTGGTTCAAAAATATGATGAAGTTTTAACAGTTTTTTCCCTTTATACTTCTATATACTTATTATATTTTATAATACATGTTTTTTATTTTTATTTAAATTGAGGCTTCATGTTACCCTTCTCCTTAAAAGGAAAAAGAGCCTCGGCTCACATCTTCCAAAACATTGCTTGAAACTTTACATCAAATAAAGACGCCAAACAATGGTGAAGAGCTACTTTTGTACTGAAATTTTGGATCTACAGGCAAGAGCAACAATCAAAGTCTCTTCCATCACCATAGCCAACTCGGAAGTCCATTTGTTACCTAAATAACTTTAGGTTTGGAATTCTTATTTTTAGAGAAGTTAACTAGACCTTTGACGTTACTCATACAAATGATGAGTATGACACGTTAAACTGAACTAGGCAAAGTAAATGAAGAGGAGCGTAACTAGTTAGTGAAACCCTTCCATTCAAAAAGAATGATACATCATAAGACCACTGTGACATATAAGTAGTGTGTACCTATCAATTCCTTCCCCGACTCCAACTCTTAGAAAGTTTCCAATCTTCACTGGCGAACCCACTTCCTTGGACAGGTTATCCAGCAACGTCTGAAAAATAGTTCCAACGTATCACAATTAAACCGGAGATCTAAAAGATGCTGCACACCTAAACTACGGTGGCTAACACAAAATAAATGTTGAATAACTTCAAAATATACAAGTAAACTAATATGCCATTATGCTTGGACATTAAATGTACTAATACATCAAATATTTAAAGGCAATACATTAAAAAAAAAGAAGAAAAAAAAAAGAAAAAAAAAAAAAGAAGAAGATTTGTAACCTTAAATAAAAGCATCAGAATTCAATATAATAAACCAAAGACACTTCCACCATTCATTAGCATTATTCAATTTTATCAGCATACTTAATTGATTCTTGAGAAGATATAAATTGAGAATATGATTGGCACCTCACCTTGACATTTACACTATCATTAACAATAAACTTCTGCTCCATCAGGACAACTTCTTCCATGTACTTCCGCAAACGACCTTCAACCATCTTTTCTATAGCCATTTGAGATTTGCCAGTTGTTTCAGCCTGACATATGAAAGGTTTATATAAATATTACATTAAACTATCATAAAATATGATATAACTAAAATAAGATATCAAATACCATAAAGTAATCAACGTCACAATTCATAGTGGAAAATAATAATATTTTTTTAAAAATAATGAATGTAACTATGACAAGTCCAGGAAATAACAACAGACGTGCCANAGATTGGGAAAACATATCAAATAATGAAAAGAGGGAAAGAAAAAAAAGAAAGAAAAAAAAAGTCTTGTCATAATTAACGGTAAGGACAACAAGATTGAAGGTCTAGGTGCCTATTAGAATTTTTTAAATTATGGAGACTTCAATACACACTAAGTCTAATAGTTCATAAACCTATAATTTATAATTAAATATTTTCTTTAAAATATTTAACTTTCTATTTCGAGGATTGTTAACTACAATGTTTTTAAAATTTTTCTGCCCCTTTCGTCTACAGGCTTGAATTCATTTTGAATTCCCATCATGCCCCACCCACCTTGTCTGAATTCATAAATAAATAGACATAAAAAATAGACAAAAGTTTGGTGTATCTCTGTGTTTAGTGCCAAACTCTCTGTCCTCAAGAGATGGTTTTCAATACCCTTTTGTGTGTGCACACTCGTGTGTCATTTAGCTCCATTCTTAAGCAACAAACTGACCCAGATAAAAATTCAATACAAATGACAATCAACCAATACGTAAGGCAATATTGAAATCGAAAAGGGTGTGGAGAAGAAAATAATAGAGTGGGGAAAAAAAAACGACCTTGCAATAATTTCCAGTGAAAAACCAAAGTTCCATAAAATTGTACATCTTACACAGACCTGAGACTTGAGAACTTCACGTTCATTCTCTAATGCGTCAGAAGCAACGAGTTCCTTTGTCAAGAACAACGGCTTTGCAGCCACTACATGCATTGCTAATTCTGATCCAACACGTTGAAGAGCATCTGACTTTGAATTACCACCCTCAACTTCAAGAGACAAAATTCCAGCAATACGACCCAAACCTGAAAAATACATAAAATGAAGGTTAAGAATATATATATAAAGGCACCAGACTTAATCGACTCTAATTTTGGCATTTGTGGAATGTCATTTATTAGACATAAAGAGAAAATTTTGGTCTTAATTCCGAAGTTCACTACGCACAAAATTCATAAGCATTCAGCAAATATCTAAGGAAAGTAGGGTAGAACAACTACAAGCATCCATGAAATAGTCGCCATGGGAATTAAATACAAAAGCATGCACCATTCAGGATAAGTTGAATGCTCTTCAAAGTTCAAAGTTCAAAGCCCAAACACCTGAATGTCAGCCACCCAAGGAAAAATATATCCCATCCCTAAAACAGGACAAGGCAGTTTGAATCAGAATACCTGGCTGAGGACTTGTGTGGAGGTATGTAGAAATAACACCACTTGAAGAAGCAGACATCGAAAAACCTCGTCTTAGCTTAATATTCTCCCCCATTATGGCTGCTACTTCAGTAACTGCATTAAGAGCTGTTGTTTCTCCATTAATTTTTGGGTGTTCGAGATTTAGTTTCATTCCCTGACAAGTGGCAAGAATTCCATTATATACAAATATTGATTCGATATGCCAAATAGGATTTGTTATAATATAATTACAATTAGAAATGATGAATAATAATAGGAAAATATCTATTTACATCTGATTTTAATCAAAATTATGAGAATATTATCCAAGTTTTTCAACAATACACGGCCCAAATTATGAGAATGTCCATTAACACCTGGTTTTCAGCAATTAAGGGGAAATGATTATTTATGAGGACAACGAATAAATTGAGACAACGTCTGAGGAATGCTTTCAGCCCTCTATACCACTTCTATACAAGGTATTACCAGTGAAATTACAGCAGTTCACAACTTCATAGCATTGCCATCAAAAGCATTCTCACCACACGGATTTGGAAATAAATCATCAAGTGGCATTACAAGCAGAATTTTGACAATTTACGTTCAATAAGAAAAAAGATTCTTCAAGTCGTCAGATTGTTTGTCGTTATTTGTACATATTATATTAAAACAAGCAAAAAGATTCAAGTAAGAAGAATGAGAGTGCAGAGTTTAGCCCACCCAGAATTGGTAGCCCAAAACCAAGAAAAGGGGTACATGAAAAGAAAATTGCATGAAAAAGCCCCAATTGTTGGTTACGGAAACAGGTGAAAATAACTAAAAGGCTAAGTAGTACACTCAGAAAGAAATATTAAAATGAGTCATACTCTTAACCCAAGTCCCAATGACACACTAACTGATACACTAAAGAATAATTCAGCAGAGAGGAAAAACAATAATTCTTGCCACAAGGCTATCCCAAAGCAACGGTACCCCATCCCCTTGGGAAGATGAAAAAACCAAGGCATGGGATCATTGTTAGAAGAATAAAAAACTTGAAGATTAGAGAAAAGAGGCCTGAGTAGACAGGACCATCTCCAATGAATTGATCCTCCCCAAATCATCTTATATTCATTGATGAATTTTTCATTTCTTAAAAAGAAATGGTCCTCCTACTATCGAATGTAAACCATTCGATAACCAACTGATACCACCCATATTTGCTAGTTTCACCCATCATTACTTGCATTCGTAAAATATGAGACTAAGTAACAAAAGTTCAAGAAGAAAGCAGTCATTTTTTACAAAAATCTAACCTCCAATTGCTCTAGTCCAACAGGAAAAGTCCCGGAAACGTCATGAGACAAACTCTCAGACAACAATGCTTGCCTTGCTAAAGATAGAGCCTGGGATCAAAATAAAACGACATCTTATGAGCAAAAGAACAAGGTTTCCTGAAGAAGAAAGCTACAGCAATTCGTACGATCTACACATGATCATTTACAAGCATAGTAATTCACACTATTGAAATGGAAATGTTGCATAAAAATGAATAAGACAATCAAAAAACTTACCAAGTATTGAAAAATCTCATTCCTAGCAACAAAGTCAGTCTCGCAGTTAAGTTCAATAACAACAGCTTTGGTTTCATTTTGGGCCAAGGCAAGAAGGCCTTCAGCAGCAGTTCGAGAAGACTTTTTCAGGGCCAGCACCTTTCCTCTTTTTCGCAGTTCTGTCTGTGCTGCTTCTGCACTTCAAACATTATATATAAGCCCATGAAACCGAAAGCAAAAGAAAGTTTCAGAAACTATCACGATGTCTTACCAATATCCCAATTGCAATCAATAAGAGCAGCCTTGACGTCTTTAATTGGTGCACTAGTCCTTTCTCTCAGCTGCCTTATGAGACTCATCTGGTCCGACCCGGCGGGGGTTTCCACACTAAATCTTCTCAGCAGACTAAGTCTCGAATAAAGAACAGAATTGGCATCGCAAGCGTAGGGAACTGAACTTCCATATTGAACACCTTCACCAACAAAGATCCTACTGCTTGCGCAACCGGAAAATCCACGTCGACTAGCATTGTTCAGCAGCCTGTTAGCAATCATAATTCCAAGGGAACGTTTTGCAGCTCTAGAAAACGCCATGCTAGCATTCAAAAAAACAATTACAGAGGATAAAACGTAGCATCAATATACCGAAATAATCGACAAAGAACACCGAAATGGTTACCAATGAGCAAAATCAACGAAAATTGTAAATAAGGGGTTAGTGACAGAGAGGTTTAAGCTTTGAATTGAATACGAATGCTCCAAAGAATGACGCGGAAACCATACCAGGCCGTTTCACAGGACGGGAAGACGAATGAAGATGGTGAACGACTGGTTAATTCAACATACAATGATACAAACCGAACTTTTCCAGTTTTCTGCTTGTTTGGAGCGATGAACAAAGCTTGACGGAGTGATTTTCTTCAAGCAAATAGAAATGGAGTCGTGGTGTTACAGAATTGGTAACTAGGGGAACACGGTGGCTGCGATTGGGCTTTGAAATTGATGAAACCCCACGTTTTGGGCCTGCAAGATTTCAATTCAGAGTTTTTTTTTTCCCCCATTTTTATCTTAAATAAACTTCAAATATTATTTTATTTTTGTTTTTTAAAAATTATATTTATTTCCTCATATTTTTTTACTATTATTTTTATTTTATTTTTTTTACTATTATTTTTATTTTATTTTTTTACACGTTTGCAAAAAAAAAAAAAAAAAAAAAAAAAAAAAAAAAAATCTATTCCTTTTAATTTTCAAAACTTCGAGATTAATTTTTAAAAATTAAATAATTATCAAATGAGATCTAAATTTTTATATTTATTCTATTTTAGTCCTCAAAGTTTTAGTAAAAGCTAAAAAATAATTATTTTTTTAGAGTTCTTAGTTAAAATAAATATTTAAAAATTAAAAAAAAAATTAGAGGTTTGAAGCTAAAATAAATATTTAAAAGCTACAAAACTAAAATGAATCCTCGAACTAAAAAAAAAAAAATCAAAAGCATCAAATAATACTTTCAAACTTATCTAATTAAATGTAAATTTAAAATAAAGTTATTATTGATATTAATCTCATGTTGTTTTTGTAATAACAAAAACAACCTCAATATTGTATTATATTTGCAGAAGAAAGCCCAAATTTGACGTCTTATTACAAGCTTGACCCACCGTCCGCTGCGATCGCCTCCGTGTCGTACCAAGTTTTTTCCGGTTCAACTCCATTCCTCAGATTCCTTCTAGGGTTTTTTTTTTTTTTTCTTTTCTTCCATTTTTCCGATCATGGCTGCGATGCGATTGACGCCGGATGATGCTCGGGGTGCTCCGTCCGCCGTTGATTTGGTCTCTGACGACGATCGCTCAGTGGCCGCTGATTCTTGGTCCATCAAGAGTGAGTATGGTAGCACCCTCGACGATGACCAGCGTAATGCCGACGCTGCCGAGGCTCTATCTGCTGGAAATTTGCGTGCCGCTTCGGATTACAGGTCTAGCGTAGTTTCTTCTTTCGAACTGTGTGAATCTAACTGGAAATAGTTGAAACCGCGCTGTTTTAAAACTCTGTTTTTGTTTGACTNTTTCAGTTTTTTTTTTTTTTTTTTTTTCTTTTGGTTAGACTGATTCCTAAAGCATTCAATGATCATGTTATTCTCGTTGATTTCTGGAATAGATGAATACAGCTCCGCGGTGCAGTTCATGTAGTTTATCTTTCTCGTACACTTGAATTCCTGAAGGTGTGAGGAGAGTCCCGTTTCCCCATCTCTTGCTATTTCTTTCCTCAGTCTAATGGACTTCGTGTGGACTTCCTATACTGTTTTTCCTTTAGCTCTTCAATCTGGAGGAATGGGAGAACCTTTGTAATTGTGTCCTTTTTTATTTGCCCAGAGATTAGATCCTTGTTTCGCAACTTTTAGCTTTAACTACTGTCACAATATCAGTTGATTAGAAGCCATCATGGGTTGGCCGGACTAATGAAGAAGTAGGTTTAAAGGTAGCTACTTACTGGGATCTAATATTCTATGAGTGTCTTCAGCAACAAAATGAAGTAGAGTTTGATGGCTATCCTGCGAGATTAGTCGAGATACATATAAATAGACTTATGCACTCATGGATATCAAAGAAACCTTTGCTTAGAATTTTTGTGACCGGGAAGTTGAATATTCGATTTTTACTGCATGACCATATTAATTTGGTATAATGGTTTTGGTAATGAGCGTATTTTCATTCTAAACAAGGTTTGTTACATTTTCAGTTCTGACAAGGATGAAACAGAACCAGATGCTGAAGCTGTGACATCAATGCTAGGTCTCCAAAGTTATTGGGATTCTCAATATGCGGATGAATTGACAAACTTCCATGAACATGGTCATGTTGGTGAAGTCTGGTACGTAAGAATTGCTTAAGGTATCTTGTTTTCTTATATTCTTGTAATGTTATTATGTTTTCTGGCCTTCTGTGCTATTCAACTATAGATCATTTTCTCTAATCACTTTTGCCTGTCAATTTACTATATGTTGGTGCTGTTCTACTGTTAGTTCCATCGAGAAATTAAAGAACTATTCTTAGACTCTTAACTTTTTGAACATGATGTTGGGTATTGTTCATTCAAAGGATTATTGTACCTGATAATTCTTCTCAATAATACATCTCGAGGACTATGGTTCTTTTAAATGCAATTTGTGTTGTTAAACTGTGATCGAAAAGATAAAGTAGATTTTCTAGATTGACTGGGCAAGAATTTTTTTTGGCTAAGAAACAAGCACAACTTCATTGACGGTTAGAATCAAAGAGAGACTTGACTTGTATTTGTTCATCTAGCTTTCTATTTTTATACTTTCTTCATTCTTCAGGTTCGGACCTGAAGTTATGGAAACTGTTGCTTCTTGGACAAAAAGTTTGTGTTCTGATGTTTCGCAAGGTCGGTTTCCCAATCAAGCTGATAATGTTAAGTCACTGAATGGTGATCAGGGTTTCAAATTCTTGTCTAGTTGGAGTGTACTTGATATTGGGACGGGAAATGGTTTGCTGCTTCAAGAACTTGCTAAGGAGGGGTATGTTTCGAAATTTTGTTTTTTGATTCTTGCTAACATTTCAGAAAGGTTTTCTTTTTGACTTATATCTTATTTCAATTGGATAAACTTTTTCGTAATAGATTTACCGATTGAAGGCATAAGCTTCGGTACTTACTGTTTGTCATCTTGAACTTGCTTGCAGATTCGCTAATTTGACAGGAACTGATTATAGTGAAGGGGCAATAGATCTTGCTAGAAGCCTTGCAGAGCGAGATGGTTTTTCCAAGATTAAATTTTTGGTATGACTTGGCATGAGGATATTTTGATTACCGTACTTATTCTCTTTCAAAATCTTCACAAAGCACCTTGTCTCTCTCTTGGATGTGCTATGGAACATAGTTCTTACCTTCTACTTACAAAATTGGTGGTGTTTCTGGACTTTGGGAATTGGTAGGGATTTATTTTCGTTTTTTTGTAGAACGTGTATTTTCTTTTCCCCATGTACGTTCCTGGCTNAAAAAAAAAAAAAAAAAAAAAAAAAAAAAAAAAAGAATTTAAATGTTTTCTAAATGACTGTCACCATAACTATTAGGCTAATATGACTTTTGTGGCACATGTGATGTGAGTAGTGCATTGTCAATCTTGAAATTTAGGTAACCTTATTTGGCAGTTAGCCATAGGCATGAAAGGGTAAGTAATTGGGTCAATTGATCATTTTTTTTAAGGGTAAATTAGATTTTTGACTATTATTCTTTGTCTATCCTTGTGTCAATTTGATTGTTTGATCCTTGAGTTTTCAGAATTAGATCTAAATAGACTCAATATTTGTTTTTTTTCTACTTTTGTAAGGGACGACAATTGACAGCTTTGATTTGGGAGACAGATTAGGCATGTAATAGAGTTGGAGGATACCTGTTTAGTCAACTTCATAAATCCTTCCCATTGTTTGTCAGATTATGTTGCATCTAAGTTTCAAGAAATGATTGTCACGTCTGTATATTGTCAATCATTGATATCAAGCATGATTTGATGTCTAGAGATTATTTGTGAAACTTTTTAAAGTTGAGTAAATTAGTTTCCAAAAAACATATTAATAAATAGGGATAGTTGTTAAATGCCCTTGGATCGTACAAGCTGGTCATTGGTTCAATGCCTTTTTGAGCTATATAACTGGGTTATTAAATTACGGGGATCAAGCATTGTATGGTGTAGTTTGAAATTTTCAGCGTCGTGAATGCAAATCATCTGCCGATCCAGAAAGCAAGTGGAAATACAGAATTTTACACGCACAAAAGTTACAAACTCATGTCCTATCAACCTGTCTTAGAATTATTCTACTCAACCCTTTTGCTACTCCGATCTTTGGAAGTTTCTAATTCCATATGTATTAGTGGACATGTGTGCAGAAATTTTGAAGCTCAACACTTCTGTGATTCGTGAATAGTCAGGATTGGAAATATTAGTCCATTTTTTTAATTTTAAAGCTCAACATTTTATATTCAGTTTATGCATGATATAGTGCGATCATCATAATTGTACTGTTTTACATTGGCTTAGGTTGATGATGTTCTCGAGACAAAGTTGGAAGGGCAATTTCAACTCGTTGTGGATAAAGGCACTTTAGATGCAATTGGATTGCATCCAGATGGTCCCCTTAAAAGGTAACGATAAGCAAATATTTGGGCACGGCATATGCTTCATAATAATTAGATAATTGGTTGTTTTCAAGTTTCAGTTCGATGGATATTACTGCATAGAAGGTTGAAGTAATTGGACATTTGTTTTTTTTTTTTAATTATTTCCAGGATCATGTATTGGGAGTCAGTATCGAAACTGGTGGCTCCGGGTGGGCTGTTGGTAAGGGCTTTCTTTCCCCCTCCCACCGATCTGGCAGAAAAGGAAAGAATAATAATAATATATACTTCATGCTAGCGACCATGAAGTATCCTAGTGTTTTCATATCATGGGACTAAGTGATAAAGTAAAAGTAATTTAGAGTTCAAAACCTATGGCCACCCATCTAAGATTTTTAAATTCTACGAGCCTAACATCCAAATATTCATCTTTCAAAAGTTGCAATATTACCTTTCATCTCTCATAATGTTTCTAGATTACCCTTAGAGTAGAATTCCATTAAAATGTTGGACAAAAAAATTTAGACTTAGGAAGGTTGGAATGTGACTTGAAACAGAAATTGGGACCCAACACCACCACATTTGTTCTAAGTCTAAGCTTCCGTCTGAAGTCCTAATAGATATCTACACCGGTAGTTTTGAAACATGTAAAGGTGTAATATTGCAACTCCTTTGGGTCAAGGCTCTTCTTTTCCCCTTATTATATATTTCATATATCGTGAGATAAAATCAATGCGTGTGAACTCTGATTTTCCTCATTGTACATTGTATCTCCTTTGGCAATATTTCGTTCTCTTGGAGCTTGTGCATAGACATGTAGCTTCCTTTGATGAAACTGCAATGTGAACTGCCACTGTTAATTGCTGTAGGTGATCACTTCCTGCAACAGTACAAAAGATGAACTTGTGCAAGAAGTTGAGAACTTCAATCAAAGAAGGGTTAATTCCTTTGCAGAATCAGAGTCGTCCAATGGAACACAAAGAGAATCGCCTACATTTCAATACCTCAACCATGTTCGTACCTACCCGACATTCACCTTTGGAGGATCTGTGGGATCTCGCGTTGCCACAGTGGCATTTCTTAGGAACTGATTATGTGCTAGCTTGTCACCTCGGATTGAAGTCATTTTTTAATGTTAGACACATCTATGGATTTGCAGTGTTTGAGCCTACCACAGTTTGCCTCCCAATAGTCAACACTTATTATTATTTTTTTTTTTGGCTTGGAAACCACTAGACTGTGTTCTTGTTATAACTTCGAACTATTTTTCAGACTGATGTAATTACGGTGGGGAGTAAAAGTGGAGAATTGCTGAATTGCAGCTTTTGTCAGTGGGATATTGAGAATCAATGCCTTCCTCAGGATTTTAACATACAACTATGAACTATATTCCAAACTACATGAATCACCCAACCTGCCAATCACGCTATATGCGAATTTGACTTATTGATATTATTTTGCTTATGGAATCATTACTAGATTATTGTCTTTAAATATCAATGTACTAAAGTGTTAATTGGTTTATTGTGTTGTCTTGAAGAGAGGGAAGCCTCAATATACATATAATTGTAAAATAACTATGTTGCTTTGGTATTACACAAAAAGAGTTACAAATTGCTGAAGGTGATGAAGTGTTTATTAGAAAACGTCATCTGTAAGTTCCAAGTCGTTTGGGTTTAATAGATCTTTTTTTTTTTAATTCAAGGTTTTAACCTATACCTCTTTCTTTCATCAATTTGTCTCGGATTTCATTTATTCATCACAAATGAAAATGAGAGGACGAGAAATCATTCTCCACACATTCTCGTTTGGAGAATGACTATTGACTAGCAAGTCTCGAGTCGAATCGATTTTGAAAATGACATCCAATTAAAAATAAAAATAAAAGAAATTTGATTTAGATTATGAACTTGTGGATTTTCCTTTCTTTTTTTAGTCTCTAAATACTTTTTTTCTATTATTTTTGTGATCGGTAACAAAATAAAATAAAAAAATAACCTTGAAAATTGTCCGTTTCTTTTTCAAAAGTACCACTAACCTTTCAAAAGTTTCATTAATACCATTTTAAACGATCATCCATCACAATATCAATGACAATATGAAATAGATTAATGTCCAATACCATTCTCCGCACAATAGATATTCTTAGTGTAAGCACATGAACAGATCCCGACCCGAGCAATTGTATTCTAATAAACAAAAGAAGATTGCTCATACCTAAACAGGCATCCAACAGGAGTGAGTTACAACAAAACAACTGCAACAAGCACAAGTAGCAGCAGCAGTTGTTCAGTCATTCCAAGTTGCCTATTCATTCGGAGCAGTTCCTCCATCTGCATGAATAAATACATATCGATATCATAACAGTACATTAGAGTTGTCAGAGAATGAACAGACAATTTCTCCTTTTTTGGATTAAAATATAAGTTTGGTATCTGAAATTCCAAGATTATATATGTGGAGATTTTTTTTACTTAACTACCTCAGTTCAACATTCATGTCACCAACAATTTGGAATTGTTTGACATCTGAGTGCCGCATAGTCATTATATAATATAGTCAGTAAGTCACATAGATGTGTTAAACTAGAAACTTGATTACAAGTATGCATTAGCCACATAGAAACTTTTTAAAGTTTTAAGGAATAGACAAACACAACCTTGAATGTTCAACGACCTAATCAAGGTTTGATTCAACGATCTAATCGAGGTTGATTCTTTTGAGCTAAAGTTTCAATAGTAGAGCATACCTTCGCCATCGGATGGAGCATAAGGAGACTTCCTGTATCGTGTTTGCTGTTGTGTTGGCTATGCAAGAGAAAAGAAAAATTGCAATCACATAAAGTCCTTCTACTTGATGATGGAACAATAAAAGAAGAAAGGCAATAAATGAAATTACAAGACTAAACAAATCATTTCATGATATTGTATGGATATCTTGTCATAGTAAGGCGTAATCCTTGAATTTGAGCAAAAATAGTAGCAGATATGATAATGGCAGCACCATCCTTCTCAAGATTAAGTCATGTCTATTATTTATTTTCAACCTTTTCAATCATAATGTCTAATTACTCAAGCTTATTCACTTATGACATGTGAGATCTCACATCAGTTGGAGAGGAGAACGAAGCATTCCTTATAAGAATGTGGGTCCCTAACAGACGCGTTTTAAAACTTTGACAGGGAAAACCCGAAAGGGAACCCAAAGAGGACAATATCTGCTAGCGGTGAGCTTGGGCTTTTTTACAAATGGTATCAAAGCCAGACACCGAGGGGTGTGCCAGCGAGGACGCTGGGCCCCCAAGGGGAGTGGATTGTGAAATCCCACATTAGTTGGAGAGGGAAACGAAACATTCCTTATATGGGTGTGGAAACCTCTTCCTAACAGATGCGTTTTAAAACCTTGAGGGGAAAGCCGGAAGGGAAAGCCCAAAGAAGACAATATCTACTAGCGGTGAGCTTTGACTGTTACATGACTTCTCGGCAAGCTTTTATTTTTGTAGAAAACCTCTTCAGTGCCACTGTACTTGATTGGTTCATGTAATTTGAAACTTATTTTATTTCAGTACTCGTACTTCCAAATGTCCAAATTCATTCCCAATATTTTTTTTTCTCATCTCTCTCTTTATGTATGCTTTCTCACACTAACTTCTCTAATTTATCCCTTGTTTACATATTGTCTTCCATATTTTTTTAAATATATACATTCTTTCACCCACACGTTTCTCTCCCTAGTTTATCTTTGCATACTATCTTTCTTTCTTACTTTTTGGTTAATCTCCTTGTACAGACATTTCACTTTTTACGTTGCAGCTTTCTTCCAATAAATTACAATGTTGTTCCTATTGTAATTATTAACAGATGGAGATTAAGATGAAATAACTAGACACTAAAATTAGAAACCTGAAAATAAAATGGAAACTAAGTTGTTATGCCTAAATACTTCATTCAAGAGGTCAAGATCTAAATTTTGAGATGGACAACCACTCTGTTCAGCACATGAGTTATTACTTGATCTCTACCCTAAAATGATATCAAAAGTTTTCTACTTGAAATGAATATCATATGCATAATATAATGAAGAGTTTCATTTCCTGTTAATATATATATCTGCACGCACGCGCACACACCAACCTGTAATTTTGGCCGAAGAGCTTGTAAAGGTCCTTTAGGCTTCTCAACTCCTTGCTGCAATCAGATAAATTAAGGAGGATATATTAGTCAATTAGTGAAGTTATGCGAACTGATTTCAGAACCAAGTTATTAGTCAATCAGATAATATAAGTTATACAACAGAAATACCTTTCCCAATGCCCAATCAGCAGAATCAAAATACGCACGTTCATGATCCTGAAATCGAGATTCAAAAGCTTCAGACACCCATGTGGAAGGATGCACGGATCTCATTGAACATCTTACTGAAATACTACATAATTTTTTAGAACAGAAAAATTACCTTAGAAATGAGCGGTGGCTTCTTGGGAACAATTCCTCCATATTTTTTCTTTATAACTTCCTCCTGTGGAGAAAATAAGCCACCAACTTCAACAAATTGGTAAATTTGTAACAAAATTTAGAGGTTATTGCAGATGATTCTTATGTATGAAGTTATAAACCTCCTTCCGAGACGACGGCATAGATTCTTCAGATCCAACATGTCCATCTCCATCCAGCCGTTCAGTCTCTTTGATATGCTCAGACATGATTAACTAGTAAAGCTCAGTCAAGCAGCAACTCCAATAATTATAAAATTGCAGCCTGCAGGTAAAATTCAAGGAATCATTAGTCCTAAGTCGGGGGCCAATGAACTGGCAGCGTCGTTCACTCGTTATCTTCGAGAAATTTAAAGACCAATCCAAGAGCGAGCTGCAAATTATAGATGGGCGGAGCCAACCCTCCAACATTATGCCAGAGCTCTTAGGAGACAGACAGAAATCAGAGATTAAACATGAGAATATTTCATCAATGGAAAGCATACCATCCAATATCAGAAACAGGAAGTTCTTCACTCAACCTTCCTCATGCCCTCATACGCACAGAGCTTTAAAAGAAGAACTAAAGATAATAAGGAAGGAGGACCAAGAACTACAGTGTTCACACTCCCCTCTCCATGGATCCATGTTGAATCCTGAATATTACCTAATTAACTTCAGAACTTAGAAGAACAAAATCTTCTTACTGTCTCTATAAGATTGAACATCACACAAACAATTCATCTTTATAGTGCCCAAGCACCAACTCGGCATACAGCTAAACCAGACACAATCGATACCAATGACCACAAAACCCCACCGACAAACATACGCCATATTCGATTTCAGAGATCACACAGGTTTTTCTAATTCCACAAATTTATCGATTGAATTACACAGCAATCAGAAATGAATCTACAAATCAAACTATCAACCAGATAGGAAAAGAAAAAGAAAACGAGCGAAACAGATAGAGAAGCATCAGGTACAGAGAAAGTAGAAGAACACGGAGCTTACGGTGGCGCGTATTGCAATGGAGAGGGAGGAGGAGGATTGGTATAATAATGATAATAATAATACCTTTGAAGCTGCAAAAATGGCGATGGGCGAAGTGGGATGAAGACGATGAATTTGAGTCTGGATCTGATCTGCTCGAAGAACGACAGATCCAAATTATTTTGTTTGTTTGTTTGAAAATCTTTCTATTGCTGAAAGTAAACGGCAATTTCACATGTACATTTGTGGCCTACTTTGAACCAAACAGTGAATTTGACTTCTTTTTTTTTTTTCTTAAAAAAAAAAAATGATATGATTTTTTAAAGTTCAAAGAAATATCGAATCTTTAGAGTATGAACATAAAAAAGAATAAGTTCGTTATTCATTTAGAGTATGAACATCGAAAAGAATATGGACTAATACCATATCTTGATGCATAGTTATTTTTACTTTTTTTTTAATATTCCTACTATTTTGGTCCGAGAAAGATCAATGTGGAGATTTTAACAGTTTAACAGATAAATATTTCAAAAAGTAAAGATTTTTATAGACGAACGGATAAACGTTTCAAAAAATTATTTTGAGTTCAACGACGTATGAAGGTGGAAGTTTAAACTTCCCAACAATTTAGTTTGTTTGTCAGTGTAAGAACATAATTTAATTACAACTATCTTATAATTTCTAAGAGCGAATATGAAAGCAATGCTGATTTCCCTTCCTAACCATTACACACTTTATACATTAAAGAGTAGTGAGTGAAGTGAGCCAACGATTCCATTGCATGAAAAGTTTGATTTTAACCAAAGAAGTTTCAGCTGCCTTCCCACAGATGATGAACTTCACTGCAGAAAATAACTGGGTCGTGATTGTTGTAGTGGTCGTGGTCGAGTCTCGCTGCAAGGACCATGAATGGCGTTGATGACCTTCTATTGCGTTACATCCAACCAGTTTCCATCTCGTCGTTATGCTTACGTTGGTTTCGTCGTATTAGAGACGAGGTGAATGTACTGCTATCTCACGTGGATGAAGCGCGATTGAGCATGGTTTGTCGAGTCATTTTCGTCCTCTGGTGTTGCGAGGCGAAGACGGGGATCCTACCAAAAGCATACTAGTATACTCAAACGTCGTATCAAGGGAATGTAAACAACTGCTAGACATCAAGCTCAAATAGAAAAGATAACCAGAGCAAGTTTTCAGGAATGTGCACTGTCTAGCGTATGTTCATCATGGTTGGTAACAGTACAATCATCGATCGAAGATATATGCTTTAATTAGTTGAGTTACGTTTAAGTTGATCATGGGTGTCCTTATATGCACTTCAACTACATATGTGACACCGTATAACAGAATAGCCCAACAAAATTCATATCTATTCTGTATCGACCTCTTCGAAAATCCAAGCAGTTCTTACGACGAAACGAATCATCCAGACATAAACTGCCTCACTAACCTGATAATGACGCCGTCGTTGAATGGAAGTAAATGCTCTAACCATGACATAGATTGGTAGAAGGATTCCAACAATTCTCAAGATCAGCAGCTGAAACATACAGCACATGAACTTATGGTTCTTCATTGGTCTCAACAATGGAAGAGGGCCAAAGTAAAAGTAGAAAGGGAAACAGAGAAACCAAGCCTACCATTAACAATGTCAATGAATACTCTCCAGCTCCACTGATTACAATTGGTAGCGTATGGCGCAAAACGAGAAGAACGATGAACTGCATCATACAGATACGATTAGAAGTTTCAAACTCGGGATTGTTGGTCAAATATGAGCATGGCGAATACAGGTTTAAATCGTATTATAGATATGAACTTTGATGCTCGTTTCATTTTCATTCTTAAGCTTCAAAACGTTAAATTTTAATCCATCGACTTCTAATACTCTATTTCGTCTCCGAAACTTAGATTACATGACTACTTAAATTCTTTTCGTTGATGCTTGAAGACCCAATACTTAACTTACTAATCGTGAATCAAACACTTGTTCATGCAGAAGAACGAATGTTCAAAGTCTTAATAGAAAGTTCAAAGACTAAAATAAAATCTTATAAGAACGAATGCTCGAACTTAAACCAAAAACTATGTTTGCTTTCCTCCCTTCACAAGTGAATGAAAAAGAATCAACGAGCAAGAACATTTAATACTTTTTTTATGTGCAGAAGGCAAAGCCAATTATCAATCAATGTAAATTTGTTTACAGAAATAAGGAAACTGGAAATGAAGTAAAATGAAGAGGTAGGGAATACAGTTACTGCAACCATGCGGCAGCACAATATGCTTCTTGGAGAAGGAGTGAAGAATTCATCAAAGTCAGAATCAGGATACTCGTGATCAGGCATTCCTGCAGGTACATGCAGGTTCAGTCTAGACATCTCCCAACTTTCCCTAAGAACACAATTCGACGACAGCGATGTTATATCAATAGTGTCGAGAAAATAAACGAACAATAAGTGAATATACAATGCAAACTAGAGAAACTTGCATTGTGGGGAGAGAGGTAAATGGTTTACCTGAAATGAACTGGTGAAGTAATATCTCCATAATATAATACAGGGAGTGGTGCTGTATACCCTGGCTCAAAGTCCTGCAGTATAAGTAAAACGACTTCTTACGACCATAAAGTTAGTCATGTATTAAAGAAATTTTCATTTATTTGAACAAAAACAACAGACCTGGTGGCAAATTTCACAGATTGTATTGCCTTTCTCGTTGCACCACCGCTGAACGCACTTGCGATGAGCATACTGCAATTATCAACACTAACTGGAAGCTAATTATCAAGGTGAACCATCTAAACGAACACAGTGAGGAATAAAGATATGAATCTGATTCTAACATTTTTCAGTCTAGCAACAAGTAAATATAAACCAAGGGACCTGACTTAGCAAGTGTTTATAGCATATTATAACATCCGGGGCAAAGATTTGGGGGAAAGGATAAAGTTGGACCGAAACTAAATGCAGAAAATATCGATAGGAACATTGTTGAAAACAGTTTAGTCAGTCATATAATTTGGAAACGTGCAGAAAATATCGACAGGAACATTGTTGAAACCAGTTTAGTCAGTCATAATTTGGAAACGAGGGATTCAAAGAAAAGCTATCTGAGTTTTATTGATTAAGTAGCACTAATTGGTGTTGAGTATACCAAATCTAACCTTCAAGCTTCCACAGCAAGAGCATGGTGTCTCCATTTTTGATTCATCGTCCTCATCATGACAAATTCTGCACTGAACAAGTTTACTTGAAGGTGACATGAATTCAACATCAATATTTAAGGAAGATATCATGTTATCTGCACTCGTTGAGGCCATAGGACGACAATTTCTGTTTTTTCTCTCAATAGTAGCTTCGAGGTTTGATTCTGTGAGCAACTGATCTACCAACAGCACAAAATGTTCCCCCATTCTTCAATGACCCAGTAAACATTGGAATGAATGAATGTCAATAAAATCATATAAAATAAGCCAAACAACATTTACAACTATGTAGACCAATTTTGTTTACTGCAGTGAACAACATCCATGACAATTCAGATTGTTTCTCAGCATAGTATAATTCAAAGATCTAGCAGAAAATAAAGAAAGAATAGAAATTTTGAAACTTTAGGAGTTTACAACCCATGGGGTGATGGTGTGACTGGTAAGGTCCTTAGAATTGGGATGTCAGAAGATATTGTGAGATTCCATCTCGGTTGGGAAGGAGAACGAAGCATTCTTTATAAAGGGTGGAAACTTCTCCCTAGCATACGCATTTTAAAAAACTTGAGCGGAAGCCCGAAAGAGAAAGCCCAAAAAGGACAATATCTGCTAGCGGTGGACTTGGGTTGTCACAAATGGTATCAGAGCCAGACACTAGGTGATGTGCTAGTGAGGAGACTGAGCCCCGAAGGGAAGTGGACACAAGGCAGTGTGCCAACAAGGAGATTGGGTCCTACAACGAATCGATTGGAGAACGGAACGAGTGCCAACGAGGACGCTGAGCCCTGAAGGGGGGTGGATTGTGAGATCCCACATCGGTTGAGGAGGAGAACGAAGCATTCTTTACAAGGGTGTGGAAACTTCTCCCTAGCATACGCGTTTTAAAAACCTTGAGGAGAAACCCGAAAGGAAAATCCCAAAAAGGACAATATCGGCTAGCGGTGGGCTTGGGCTTGGGCCGTTACATATATCCTCAAAAAACATGAGTCCAATTCCTAGGTGAAAAAATTACTAATTTGAAATCCTTGTTGTTTTCTAAAGTTGGCTTTGGGGTGGGCAAAGCTTCTCGAAGATCAATGAAGTGGGCCATGAGTATGCAAGGAATGAAATCCTGATTCCCCAGTTCTTTAAAAATTAAAAATAAAAATAAAAAGAAGAGGAAAGAATCATTGAATTCACCTGAAGATAAATAATCATAAGTTGCAGGAGAAAAGAGAAGGGGAACAAAAATTTGAATGTTAAATGAGCCATGAAAAACCAAACGCTCCTTACAGTTATCCTTTTTGTCTCTTTTAGGAGGAAAAAAAGAGACATTTCACTGATACTCAAAAAGTTACATCAATGCTCTAAGAACAATTTAGTCAACTCGATTTAGTTAAAGGTTCCAACCTTGATTTTGAAAACTTAATACTCTAAAATACTTATCATCCCTGGAGATTGGTCTTCTAACAGGCAAAGCCTCCTCAAGAATTAGTAGGAAGAGCCCTATGGACTATGAACAAACTGCAACGATTTTGCCCCCAAAACTTAGTTCCTAAGACCTCTGAACAGATTCAGACGTTTGAACTCATTATTCATAGTTAAACTAACCGAGTTTTAGCAGCAATCGAACGAAAGATGTTACAAAAATCTTGCAAAAATGTAGGAATGTAAGAGAAAATGACAACTCAAAACATCAAAAGCCAAGCAAGACTAAATCAATACGATTAAATGGTATAAACCAAACAAAAAGAAAACTCAGAAACCAAACCCGAAGAAATTCAAGAAAACAGCAATCCAGATCGAGAAAAAGCCTAAAATTAACGAAAATGCAGAAAAAGAGAGAATGGCAGCAACCTTCAAACAGCTACCAACATGATTAGCAAATGAACAAACACATTGCAGACAAAAACTTATGAACAGCAGACGAACTAAGATTAAATGCAAGAGAAAAAGAGGAAACACAGATGCTTACGAAAATGGGAATAGAATTAGTGCGATAGAAGAAACAAACAATATGAGCCTTCTTTTCCTCCTGCTGCTGATTTTTGAAAGAGGAAGCAAGAGATGGAGTGTTCTTATAATTCCATTAACATTTCAAAGAAAATTTGATAGTTTCAGTAACCCAAATCAACAAACAACAGATTATTTGTAGCGAAAATGGATCGAGAGAAGCAAAGTTTGTGCGTTTTTTTTGTTGTTCTTCCCTCTCTGTAGAATGTAGCGGGAGAAGGAGAAACGCGAGAGATTCTTCCAGCCGCAAAGCGGGGGCCCATTGGAATTCAGACAGACCACTTCCTTCACAAATCCCAATCTCATCAATTTCTCCGGTGATATTTCCATTTTCTCGCCAATTTTTCGTTTTCTTCCTCCAATTTTTTGAAATTCTCGTTCTATTCGTTAATTACGATAATTCGTTAGTTTTTTATTTTTTAATTTTAAAAAATTAAGATTATAAACCCTATTTTCAATATATATATATATATATATATATTATATATATTATTTGGCATTTCTTAAAGAAATAGGTTTATCAATTTATTTTTATTTTTAAAATTTGATTAAAAATTTGAGTATTTATTAAAAAAAAATGAAAACTATAGTAAAAATTTGAGAGTAAACATCATAATTTCAAAAAAAAATAATAATAATAAAGATAAAATTGTTAATGAAAGAGCCCAAGTTTTTAGTTTTTTTTTTTTTTTTTAATTTATCCACTAAATTTTAACAAATATTTATTAGGTCTTTAAACTTTTAAATTTATATATATAATAAAATTAATTTTTCAAATATTTATAAAATATTTTAGTAATTTTTATAAAACAAAAACTTAACTAACAAAAATTTGTAACACTTATTTGAAATTAAAAATTTTAATTTTCCTTGAAGTTTTAGTTTGGATTTATTTTATGAGTTTTAAAATGTAACAACTATATATTAAATTACCATCATTATAATGGATGAAAAGAAAGAAAATAATCATTGAATTCAGAGAAAATTAATTAAAGTAAAGCTTATTCAAACTATAATTTATACCTCAACTTTATGGCAAAAGTTGACTTACCTTAAAAAAAATGATTTCTCTACTTTTTAAGTTTGGATTTATTTTTTAAATCTTACAAATTAATAAATTATGATACTTTTTCTTTAAATACAATCATTAAAATTAATAAACTATGATACTTTTTTTCAATTACAAATTAAAATATAATGATTTTTTCTTTTTTATAATTATCGTTTAAAAATAATTATTACTAATATGTATATCGTTCACACTAACTAATATGAATGATATGAATGAGACGATTTTAATATTTTAACACGTGTATTTCATCCAAACTAAAAAATGAATAAGTAGTGAAATTAAAATGTCTTTGAAGTAAAATTAAATATTTATTCATGAAATAACGAATAAATTAAAGAACATTAATGATAAGCTAAGCATAGTTCAATTGATTAAAACATATGATAGAAGTTCGAGTCGGTCTCTTTCACTTATTGTTTAACTCAAAATTAACGAACAATACAGTGATATCTCACATCGGTTGGAGAGGTAAATCAATCATTTCTTATAAGTGTGTGGAAATATCTCCTTAGCATACGCATTTTAAAACTATAAGGTTGACAACGATATGTAATGAGCTGAAACAGACAATATCTACTAGTGGTGGGCTTGAGTTTTCTACAAATCTTATCAAAACTAGACATTAGATGGTATGTCAGCAAAGACACTGGCCCCTAAATGGAATGGATTATGAGATTCCACATCAGTTGGAGAGAGGAAAGAAATATTTCTTACAAGTATGTGGAGAGGCTGACAGCAATCGTCAGGAGTCAAATCGAACAATATCTACTAGCGGTGAGCTTTGGATTTTACAAAAAACGAACACCAAATCGAACATAATTGAGCATTAGTTGGCATGACATCTATTTTACTATCTTGACCATCACCTCTTTCTTAATATTTTCTTTTCTTCTTTTCCCTTCCTCACACATTTCTTGATCAGTTCGTCAAAGTTATGAAACCGATCATCGATCGATACTAGTCAACTACTAGTGTGATCGAACGACATAACGAACTCCTTCAAAACTAACCATTGGAAGCTGATATGTTAGTGACCAACGCAGATTCAAGTCAAAAACCAAACACTAATCGATCGATTATCAGTCGTAAACTAAACAAGAATATAAAAACCATGGTGCATCCAATATAGATCTACACATAGCCATGAAACATGAAGGTGTCGGCAGAGGACAAGCCAAACACAAAAATGGGACACATAAAGCTAATACAACCACATAAAATCAAATCCCCACACCATAATTATGGATATCCCTCGTCCCATGATTCGTACATACATACCCACATGGAGTGAGATCTTTTATGATTCCAACGAACAAACCAAAATAAATGGTAGGTGCACTCAAACAAAGTATACCATAGAACCTCCCCTGAAGTCTTAATCGAGGCTCAACTCCTTCCTTTGGAGCCTTCAAACAAAGTGTAACCTTTGTTCGACACTTGAGGATTCTATTGACATGACTGAGTTAAGAGCATGATATCCTCAATTGACATGACTGAGTTAAGAGCATGATTTTGATATCATGTTAGGAATCACGACTCTTCACAATGCTATGATATTATCCACTTTGAGCATAATCTCTCTAAGCTTCCCAAAAGACCTCGTACCAGTGGAGACATAGTAATCCTCACTTCTAAACCCATAATTTTCCACTAAATTAGCTAACGTGAGACTCCCTCCCAACCATCCTCAACAAATAATGTTCGGTATAACAATATAAATAGAAGAAGATGATTCCGATGTTAATGAACGTTAATAAGAACAAAGTGAAAACTACTTTTTGTCTTAAACTTCGGTGAAAGTAATGGAGATGTACAAAATTTAAACTTATTAAACATAATTTTGTAATTTAATCTAAAATCATATTATCTCACTTGTGAATTGTTACGAAAATCTAAGATTAAAATTAAATTAATTTAGAAAATGAGACATATATATAACTGAAACTTTGAGAGTTCTTGATTGAACTGAGCCTCATTGAAGGGACTTTGTGTGTGTTTCGGATGCAAATTATTTAGCGAAACAACCGCGGGTGTTTGAAGGTAAGAGTTATATGAATTTCTTCAGATCGAACCTCCTTGCTTCTGCATTTAAATCATCTCTGATTCACAAACCCACCTTCAAACCCACCTTCAAACCCACCATTGATCTTTCAATTTTGGAGTTTCATATGAAGCAATGTCAGAACATCAAGCAATTCGATCAAGTTCTATCTCAGATGCTTCTAACTGGGTTAATAAGAGACACTTACGCCGCAAGCAGACTAATCAAGTTCTCAACGGAATTTCCCTTCATTCACATCGATTACACCCTCCGAATCTTCAACCTGATTGAGAACACGAATTGCTTCATGTGGAATATGATGATGAGAGCTTATATTCAAAGAAACTCGCCGCATTTTGCTTTGAGTCTTTACAAATCGATGCTGTTCAAGTATCTGGAGGCTGATAATTACACTTACCCGCTTCTGATTCAGGCTTGTTCAATCCGTCGGTCAGAATGGGAAGGAAAACAGGTACATAATCATGTTATGAAGCTGGGTTTTGATTCAGATGTTTATGTTCAAAATACTTTGATTAATTTTTTTTCTGTTTGCTCGAAAATGAGTGATGCCCGCCGGGTGTTCGATGAAAGTTCTGTTTTGGATTCTGTGTCATGGAATTCAATTTTGGCTGGGTATGTTCAAATAGGGAATGTAGAGGAGGCTAAGTATATGTATGATCAAATGCCAGAGAAGAGTATAATTGCTTCGAATTCTATGATTGTTTTGTTTGGCAACAAAGGACTAGTGGTTGAAGCATGTAAACTGTTTGATGAAATGCCTGAGAGAGATATGGTAACATGGAGTGCATTAATTGCTTGCTATGAACAAAATGAGATGTTTGAGGAGGCTATGAGAACATTTGCAGGAATGCATAAATTTGGTGTAATGGTGGATGAAGTTGTAACAGTTAGTGCTCTTTCTGCTTGTGCAAACTTACTAATTGTCAATATGGGGAAATTGATCCACAGCTTGGCCTTGAAAATTGGAATTGAATCTTATATAAACCTTCAAAATGCTTTGATTCATATGTACTCGAAATTTGGGGATATAATGGTGGCACGAAAACTATTCGATGAAGCCTACTTGCTAGACTTGATATCTTGGAACTCTTTGATCTCCGGGTATTTGAAATGTGGTTTAGTTGAGAATGCCAAAACCATATTTGATTCCATGCCCAAGAAGGATGTTGTGTCTTGGAGTTCTATGATATCAGGATATGCACAACATGACCTTTTTTATGAGACACTCACACTTTTTCAGGAAATGCAATTGAACGGCTTCAGACCAGACGAGACCACGTTAGTAAGTGTGATATCTGCGTGCACTCGCTTGGCTGCCCTCGAGCAAGGGAAGTGGGTTCATGCTTACATAAAAAGGAACGGTCTCACTGTTAATGTTATTCTAGGTACAACTCTCATAGACATGTATATGAAGTGTGGATGTGTTGAAAGTGCCTTGGAGGTTTTCGACGGGATGGTTGAGAAAGGGGTTTCGACTTGGAATGCTCTAATTCTTGGGTTAGCTATGAACGGGTCGGTAGAAAGCTCGCTTGAGATGTTTTCTAATATGAAAAAAGGTCATGTAACACCTAATGAGATAACATTTGTGGGAGTACTTGGTGCTTGTCGACACATGGGTTTAGTAGATGAAGGGCGGCATCATTTTCATTCAATGATTTATGATCATAAGATAAAACCCAATGTTAAGCACTATGGGTGCATGGTTGATCTTCTAGGGCGTGCAGGTAAGCTTCAAGAAGCCGAGGAGCTTCTCAATCGTATGCCGATGACACCAGATGTTGCTACTTGGGGTGCCTTACTTGGGGCATGTAAGAAACATGGTGATAGTGAAATGGGAAGAAGGGTTGGGAGGAAGCTGATTGAGCTTCAACCTGATCATGACGGGTTCCACGTATTGCTATCGAACATATATGCTTCAAAAGGGAAATGGGACGATGTTCTTGAGATTAGGGGCATGATGACAAAACATAGAGTTTTAAAGACTCCTGGTTGTAGCATGATTGAAGCAAATGGAGTAGTTCACGAGTTTCTGGCTGGAGATAAAACGCACCCCGACATGGATGCAATTGAGGACATGTTAGGTCAAATGGCTATGAAATTAAAGCTAGAAGGTTATACACCTGATACAAATGAGGTTTTGCTTGATGTTGATGAAGAAGAGAAGGAGAGTACTCTGTTTAGACATAGTGAGAAGCTAGCCATTGCATTTGGCCTTATTAATATTAGTTCACCAACACCAATCAGGATAATTAAAAACTTGAGGATTTGTAATGACTGTCACACTGCTGCAAAACTAATCTCCAAGGCTTTTTGTCGTCAAATTGTGCTGAGAGATCGACATCGCTTTCATCACTTTGAACATGGAATTTGTTCGTGCAAGGATTACTGGTAGCTCATGAGGATTCGTTATACTTAAACAACTTGATTCTTTGAGATTATTTTGGCAGCACTTCTCTTGATCTTCACTGGACTGGTAACTCATTTGTCTCTTTGAGGTCTTGCAAGCCGCAGCTCACGAAGATGGTTTCGTTTCATATTTCCAAAGAGGGTGAACAGTTTGCTACAAACTCTACCATGGATGGTTATTGGTTCAAAGGCTGCAGCATGATTAGGACATAACGGGCAAGGATCGGCTGAAAATGACCGCCTCGAGGTATGCTTCTGCCCCGTTTATAATAAATATGAGAGCCTGTAGAGACATAGTATGGAGTATGAGTCTTACAAGATGATTGTAACGGCTCAAGCCCACCGCTAGCAAATATTGTTCTCTTTGGGCTTTCCCTTTCGAGCTTCCCCTCAAGGTTTTTAAAACACAGTCTGCTAGGGAGAGGTTTCCACACCCTTATAAAGAATGCTTCATTCTCTTCCCCAACCGATGTGAGATCTCACAATCCACTCCCCTTCGGGGCCAGCGAGTCGATTGTGAGATCCCACATCGGTTGGGGAGGAGAACGAAGCATTCTTTATAAGGGTGTGGAAACCTCTCTCTAACCGACGCATTATAAAATCTTGAGGAGAAGTCTAAAAAAGACAATATCTGCTAGGGATGGACCGTTACAACCATCTTACTCTAGGGTGGTATTTATTTTGTTCTTTAGGATTCAGTTCAAGTTTGGAACATCTGTTGTTGGGTTAGTCATTCACGACACAAAATCATATTATTAGATTCTTGGTGATCATGAGATATTATTGATATAGGCATTTTCAAAGCGGAATGGCTTTTATTATCAATCTGTAACTAAGTCCAAGTAAATAATTAATCTTAATCTTCTCTCTTGGATTTCAGACTTGAAGATGATGGTTCTCTACTTCCTGAACATAAACTAGGCCTTCAAGGCTACAAGAGTAGCTTCGGTTGTTTGTTTTCAACCGTAGTTGTTATTTTGGAACGCATACTTTCTCTCAATAAGGTCAAATTCGACTGTACACAAGACGGGTAATTCAAAGGAACATATGCTTTGAGGATGGATATCGATGTCGTATCCATCATATGCTCGTGTAAGATTGTACATAGTCTAGGTTGGGTTGGGCTGTTGAACTTTTTTGGATTAATTCAAAAGTTCAGGTTGGGTTAGGTTGGGTTGGGCTGTTGAACTTTTTTGGATTAATTCAAAAGTTCAGGTTGGGTTAGGTTGGGTTAATGGATCTTTTTAGATTAATAAGTTGGGTTGGTTTGATTAATAACTCAACCCTCTATTTTTAGTTTGGGTTCTAGGGATTAAAAACTTTAATTTTTTAAAAATGTTTATTTATTTACTATTCATAATTATTTAATACAATTTTAGATAAAATAAATTAAAAGTTTATCGACATAAATCGATCTATAATTATTATAAAAAAAATCGTAACAACAGAAAATGAAAATTTTAACATGCGAAAGAAAATTAAATATGGTTATTTATTAAGTAAAAAATAATAAAAATAATTAACTTAAACAAACTAATTAGAACGTTCATCTTGTTTTTTCTATCATAAATTAACATCGAGCCGCCTTAAGTCGAACGAGTCAACGTCCGCATACGCGACACGTGTCGTTGTGGAGAGGAAGAGAGTGTCGGGTGGCGTTCCGGGTCACATTCTCGGGTGCGCGGGTCGTGAGGCTGGGCCGCCAGGGAACACGCGTGGGGCCGGGCCAATCGAATGGAGCAGAAAAGGAGTTGGCCTGTCTGCATGAGGCGCCATGTGTCACCCTAGGGAGCCGACGCGTCGCGGAATTCGGATCGACACACCAGGCACGCGTGACACGTGTTTGTGGCATGAGCGACAAGGCGGGCTTACGGGCCACGCCTGGCCGGTTTCCCATTAGGCTGTGTATGGGTTGACCGACCCGAACCCAAGATCCACAGTTTCACGTTATTATTTATTTTATTATTATTATTATTATTATTATTTTTTGTGAATTCGTTGTACATGAGTAACAAACAAGATTACAGAATTTACGAAGAACACTAAATGCAGAGTGCATTATTTAATATTAGTAACATTTACAGAGCTAACAGAGGCTGAGAATAGTCTCACATTTTTCAGTACAAAAAAATGAGTTAGTACCAAATCAACATGAATTCCAATGTCTAGAAGTTACCCGTCCTCAACCATTGCTCGATATCGTTGCATTCATCAAGTTCATCGTTCATCAGATTTGCGTAAAGAGCCATGTAATTCTCATCCTCGTCCTCTAACAGAAATTCAAGATTCTCAAAATTACACCCAATTTCATCCTCATTAGGGTTAGGGTTAGGGGTATTCAACGAATCAGGGGACTCCAATTCAACCAATGGCGGCACTGGAGTACTCGAATCCCCTCCCATTTGAACAACATTTTCGTACTCCTCACAGGAAAACATTCCGAACAGATTCTCGTTATCAGCGTCCATGAAATCAATCATTCTACCAGCGGCTTCGATTCTCGAATCCAATCCATTCATGAACTCTCTCAATTGCTGTTCCGATAAACAATCAAGCCGCTCATCCCAGTCAGGCCACATGATTTTCCCAACCTTCTCGCGATGCTTACACATCTCTGTTACCAATTTTCTCTTCCGATCCGAGAAGTAATCACTCAAATCGAAACACTTCCGTTTCTGCAAATTACAGTTTCCGTTCTTGTAGGCATGAATCATATGTTCAACCTCGCTGCGATTCGAAGGCCAAGTGTGAAATTCCACAGAGGAAAGCGACGGATCTTCATCAGGCGCAAAGCCAGGGCCATTGATGAGAACACATGTTCTTACGTCGCAAAGCGTGGAGAGCTCGTAAGCCTTCTTCATCAAACTGTTCTTCCTCTGCTTGAACGTGGAGCATCGAGATTTGCGGTTCCTAATCAGATTGAAGCTCAATTTTCCTCTAACCATAGCTGCGGATTCCGGGAGAGGAGCAGAGAGAGATGGATGTGGTTTGTTAGTTTACTTGGCGCTCAAGACAGTGAGAGACAGAGGAGGCATTTAAAGGCAATGGGATCAGCGGGAGCGGAAGATCCAACGGTCCAGAAAATATTTGCTCCCAAATACTCGCGAATGTTCATTATAATTATTTATGTTTTCCTTTTTTAACCTCTACACTAAAATTGTTTTAACTCATAGTTGTAATAAATTTTATTTTTATTATACTGTGTAGTGTAATAAATTTCCTTATATTCATCCTTTTTATTTTACCGTTTGACGGAATAAATTTCCTTAATTTGATGCTTTTTTTTCTTTTTTAACCGTTTGACCGCTTTAATTACTGTATTTTTATGTATAATTAATTTAATTTAACTTTAATTTTGAATATTTGATTAAAAAATAAAAAATGGAAATCATCAAGGACATGAAACCGGACCAAAAAAATTGACCATCCATGAATCGACTTGAATTAGGGTGGGTGAGTTGTAATACTATTTTTCGGTTTAACCCGATCAAAAAATTGTCAACTCGTTTTTTATTTTTCAAAAATTTAACACAACCCACACCGAAAAAAATATAATCCAACACAACACAATCCAACCTAAATTGATTGGTATTATATTTCAGTGTACCTTTTCCACGGAACATTACTCATTCATTTATAGGAGATTGTTCTTATTTTTTTCTTCGATATTATCAATTTTAATAGCCTACTTAAATTAGCGAGATACGTTATGCTATGCATTACTTAAAATACTTATATAAATTAATTGAATTTACCAAATATGTCATATCAATAAAATGAATTTCGAATTCGACGTAACGTCCGTAATAAGTCAAAGTTTGGGGGTAATTTTGTCATTTCGCCTTTCGGATCAAAGGGGCTTGGGGATCTTATAAATAGAGGTGATGTGATATGAGAAAACATGAGAAGGAAGCAGAGAGAAAGTGGTTTGGGAACGGCGTCGTTTTGGTGCTTATCATAAGCATGAATGAAGACTTAGCCTCCCTTTGTTGACTGTGGGTAAGGAGGAGCCTCTATAGATTCGAGTCTCTTTTAGCTACAGTCAGCAAAGTGGAAGCTAGTGCTTCGAGTTTCAGCTCTTGACCCATTTTCCACCGCTTTTTCTTCATGGCTATGGTTCGGTTACGGTTCGAGTACAAAGATATGAACTTTCGATCTAAAGGTACATATTGATTATTGTTGAACTAAGTTTATTTTAATTTTAATTTTGAAGAGTGTTTTTATGTTTGAAGGTTCAATATTTATTTAAAAGGTTTACATAAAAAATAAAAAAATAAAAAATTGATTTTTATTAGATTTTGAGCATTTTCTAATGTATTAGTTAATTAATTAAGAAATAATTTTTAAATTTTGGTATGGAGGAATAATTAATTTAAGGTTAAAATGGAGTCACCAAAGTAGGCATGTAATATTAAAAAAATTAATATTAAAAATAATTTAAAAAATATAGAAATGGGAGTGGAAGGGACTTAAATTAAATTACTAAATAATTAACTTATCCAGTCAAAGTCAAAACGGTCAAAGAAAAAAGGATTCAAATAAGGGAATTTATTACATCACGGGGTGAAAAAGAGGGTCAAAATAAGGAAATCTATTACATTAAACGGTAAAATAAATAAATAAATAAATAAATAAATAAAATAAGTAAAACAAGATCAAAATAAGGAAATTTATTACAACTACGATTTAATAAACATTTTAGTGAAATGGTTAAAAAAGAAAAACATAAATCATTAATGAAAGAATTCCGAGTATTTGGGAGAAAATATTTTCTAGAATGTTGGATATTCTTTTTCTCTACTGATTTTGCTGCCGTTGAAACCACTAGTAGAATGATTGATTTTATGGAGGCCGATTACGAGAATCTATTTGGAAGATTTTCTTGTGAGGAGCATGAAAAATCTTATTCAAATGGGACGGGATTGAGTCGTCTAGTACTGCCATTAGTCAAATTGGATTTTTCTAACTCATTGAATAGCTCTAACCCTAATTAAGATGAAATTAGGTTTAATTTTGAGTATCTTTAATTTTTGTCCGAGGATGACGATGAGAACTACATGCCTCATTACGCAAATTTGATGAATGATAAATTCAATAAATACAACAATATCGAGCATTTGTTGACGTTGAATAACTTCTAATTTAACCTTGAAATTTATTTTGATTTGGTATTAACTCATTTTTTGTACGGAAATGTGAGACACTTCTCACTCTCTCGATTAGTTTTATAAATATAATAATTAACGATTACACTCTTGAGAGTTCATAAATTATATCTGTTTGTGTTGATTCCTATCTTCCTTAAGAATAAAAATAGAATATAGTAAAAAGTAAATAAAATATATTAATTAAAGTTATGACCATTTATATTTTTATTAATTTAATATCAATTAGATATCACAAAATAAATTAATTATTTTTTGAAAGTCTCCCGAAATAATAAACACAATAGCTATAATTTTGGGAGGAAATCATAGTTACCCATTTAATTTTAGACTTTTCTATAATATTCAAATTCAAAACTTGCACCTAATAAAGATAATTTAATCACGATTTAAAATGAGAATAATAAATTATAATAACAAAACAACTTCTTATAAATAATCTGTATGATATTTTATATTACTATTATTATGTAGCCGCTAATAAGCAAAAAGGTCCTATGGTCTAGTGGTTAGGACATTGGACTCTGAATCCAGTAACCCGAGTTCAAATCTCGGTAGGACCTTCTTTTTATTCTTTTTCCTTTATCTATCTATTTATTCCTTTTCCTTTATCCATCTATTTATTTATTTTGTAACTATTTTTTTTTCTTTTTCCTTTATCTATCTATTTGTTTATTTTTTTATCTTTTTTTTTTAATCTTTTTCCTTTATCTATCTATTTATTTATTTTTAATCTTTTATTTTTTTATTTTTTTATTTTTTTATTTTTTTTTTTATCTTTTCCTATATCTATCTATTTTTTTTTTTTTTTTTCCTTTTTTTTTTTCTTTTTCCTTTATCTATCTATTTTTTTTTTCTTTTTCCTTTATCTATCTATTTATTTTTTATTTTTTTCTTTCTTTATCTATTTATTTATCTATTTTTTTTTTAAAATTAAATTGAATTACAATCTATAAACTAAATTCAAATCCACGATTTGGCTAGTTTAGATTATTCGATTAAGTCAATTAACTACATTTACAAAGAAAAGGTCTCATAGTCTAGTGGTTAGGACATTGGACTTTGAATCTAGTAACCCGAGTTCAAATCTTGGTGGACCTTCTTTTTTAAAACTAAATTACAACTTATAAACCATTTATTTCAAATTAATTTGAATTTATTTCAAATCCATATTGAATTGATAAAATTTTTGAATTACCCAATTCATTAGATAAAATAGGATATTACACAATTATTACAAACAACTGTAAAGCAATATAATAACATAAAAATAAAAAATAAAAAAAATAAAATAGGCAAAAAGATAAAGAAAAGTGTAACACCCATAACCAATATTAATCCAAAATATTGCGAGTTTCATGATTTCAAACCCCTTTTTCTCTCTATTTTCTACGCAAATGATTATGCTTTTGTACTTATCTTTAATCTTAAAGGCTAAAATTAAATGCCCCATTTCATTAAATTAATTGTTCTTATTTAAACCCATATGGTGCCTCTCTTATTTATCAGCCAAACCCTCTTTGGCTTTGCTTTGCGCAAAAGGCAAACGAAAAATGGGAGCTCTTGATTACCTTTCCAACTTTTGCATTGTCTCATCAACTACAACAAGAAGCAAACACAAGCCTATGCAGGTACACCAACAATTTGTTCACAATTTTCCCATCTTTTACCTCTTTTTAATTCACGTTACTTGTTTTTTTAGACCGTCGAGATTAAAGTGAAGATGGATTGTGATGGATGTGAAAGAAGAGTTAGAAACGCCGTCACTTCCATGAAAGGTCAGATCATTTTGTCTCCCTCTCGTTAACTAATCAAGTTCTTACAACGTGATGTTGTCTCGGCTCTTAAAAGGGTATTTTTCTGTGAGATCCCACATCGATTGGAGAGAGGAACGAGTGTCAGCGAGGACGCTGGACCTCAAAAATGGTGGATTATGAGATCCCATTTTGGTTGGAGTGGAGAACGAAACATTTCTTTATAAGGGTGTGGAAACCTCTCCCTAGCAAACACGTTTTAAACTCCAAACTATTAGAACAGTTAACCGAGTATAGCTTAATAAGTTTCGATATTTGTTCTCTGTTTGCAACCATTTAAGATATGAAGTTGAAAAATGACCCGAACATCGATCGATGTAGGAGTGAAGACGGTGGAAGTGATGAGGAAGCAACATAGGGTGAGGGTTAGTGGGTATGTTGATGCAAAAAAAGTGCTCAAGAGAGTAAAAAGCACAGGAAAAAGAGCTGAATTTTGGCCTTACATTCCACAGCATCTTGTTCATTACCCTTATGCCTCAGGAGCTTATGATAAGAAGGCTCCGGCTGGGTTTGTTAGGAATGTTGTGCAAGCTTTTCCAACAGCACATGAAGACAACTATGTCTCTGTTTTTAGTGATGACAATGTCAATGCTTGTTCCATCATGTAGTTTTCGTTCTCCCGCTATCGTTTTTGGTTGAACATGCTCGGGTGCAGACCGAAAAACTTCAAGAAGGAAGTGCTGAAGAAATCAACTCGGAGGAGGGTTTTTTTCGTTTGAGTTGTGTCGTTGTCGTTGTCGACGATGAAACCCTTTCTTTTTTATCTCTCTCGTGTAAAATTGTATTATATGGAATAACGTGAAACGATGTTTTTTATGTTCTATTGTATTCGACTCTAAATTTAAAAATTTTAATGACTATGTTTATATTAAAAAATAAAACTTTTGTTTCTGGTTATAAACTCTTATTATTATTATTATTATTTTGGTTAAATTAAAATGTTCATGGTATAAAATATTATAAGTTATATGATACTGTAATAATAATTATACCAAAAATAAAATAAAATAACACAAATTTATATATTGATTAATAATATTTTATATTCAATTTAAAATATATAATTTTAAACCTTCATATCTATTAAAAATACAAAATTGAAAATTTAGAGTCACTTAAAATAAATTTATATAACAGTGAGTTTAATTTTAATTTTTTTAGTTTATTTTTCAACCTAATAAATAAATTTTAATAACTAAACTTATAATTTCATTTTTAAAAAATTAGTAAATAATTATTTTAAATTTTTTAAAGAAGTTAAAATCTATTATTTAAATATATTCACGACATTTTACGGTTTATTTTGTTATGTTTCATAATTTTTTTTATAATATACTAAATTCACCTCTTACGTCGATATTAAATTTATGGGTATATAAAAATAGTCAATAAAAAATACGACAAAAATTTAATATCGTAATTATGTTATCCTAAATTTTCCGATATATTAAAGAAAAAAGTGGTTAAATTTAAAATATTAGTTAGAACCAAACCATAAAAAGATATTAAAAAGATGAATAATTGTGATGAATTTCATATTTAGTTTAGGAATGTTTGAAAATAATTCCCACCCATGATTCCAGGCCCAAAATTATGTAATTATTTCCTAAAATATTCATTATTGTAAAAAAGAAAAAGACATAAATTAAAAATAAACCATTTTTATGTTCTAATAATGCACTACGTGACAATGAATGTGCCTCATTTTTCAACCATACTTCCTCCACTTCTGGCTTTATAATACTTAGTGGAATAACCTATATCTATTCCCCTTTTTCTATTTATTAAATTCCCCGCTATTGTGATGCTCTTATAAATGATGGATACATGAATGAAACGTGCAACGATCCATATTTAAAATGGCTCTGACATTCCTTTATGACATGATTATGTTATCAAATTCTCGCTTTTTAAAAGTGAATACTATCTCCACAGACAACAAGAATCTTTTCAAGACTACATCCGAATGAGAATGATGGTTAGAAAATACCTAAATGAACTGATAATTAATACTCGTATCAATAAGATGCACATTTCTTTTTGGTAACTCACTTAAAAGAACTCTATGGTAAATTCTTTATTAGGTGATGGACTTGTGTTGATCTGTCGAGATAGCCTTTAAGTAACATGACTATGTCGTTAGTTATGTTTGGATAGACAATACTCGTATGCATACGGTAAATATAACATATGTGCAGTTAATTTTATAAAAATATTATTCTCCGACATATTCTTAATCATTCAATTTTACATATTCAATATTTTTAAGTTTTAAAGTTGGATAAATTTTTATTTTATACCCAATAGAGGAATTAAATTTTAAATTTTTTTAGAATTTAAAATTATAATGAAAGTTTGAAAATTTTGTTAGTAATTACATATTAAATTGGAAAATTAAATAGATATTTTGGTCCAACTTTTGCATGATAAAAGAAATGTCCTTGGGATTCTAACCCACAATGTTTAATTTTAATTTTAATTTTAATTTTTTATTCTTAGTGATAATGCACCAAATAAAAGTATGATTTTCAAAATGTTTGTTTCAATTAAATGAATATATGTGGTCCCTTTTCATCTTAAAAAAAAAAAAAAGTAAATACACAGTAATAAAAAATAATAATGATTTTTTTTCTTTAAAATTGAAGGTTAAGTGAACAAAACATTTTAAAATTGGAGTTCGAAAATATAAATTTTATTTAGGGGTATACAATAAACTCGACAACCGACAATTTAAATCAACTCAGCCTGAATTATAAGGGTCGAATTGGGTTAGATAGGTTACCGTGTTGGGTTGAGTTTAGTTTTCTAAGAACTGAGTAGGCTGGGTCGGGTTCGAGTTTAGTATGCTTAAGGTGGATTTGACTATCTGATCAGAAAATAAATATAAAAAATTTTAGGGTTGTCTTGTCGTTTGTTATTGTGTCCCCTCTATAAAATCACAAGCCTTATTTCTTTCTTTGACCTTCAGTTTTTAAGACAAACATACTGACAAAGAATTCGTTTAAGGGGAGTAAGATTCAGATTATGGTTTTATACAGCCTCAAAATGAAACTATTAAAGGCATTACAAGAGATATAACATTCATATTTTCTGACTATAATTCACAGTAAATAAAAAGTCTTAAAATATATTAATGAAATACAATAACTCTAAACTACTCTAATAAATTGTAACCTACCTAAAATTTATAACAATGAACCTTCATTTTTCTTCGATGTGACATGAATTGAATATTTTTTTATAATTTCAACAATATTTTCTTCGCATCTTCATTGAAGTATATTATTGAAGTATATTGTATGATTGATGTTTCTTAGTTCATATCACATACTCACTTACAGTAGTCTAGTTGCATTTGTCGTTGCAATTGTTCGTAGTCAAGTTGTTGCAATTCAGCCGCCCAGTTGCAGCTATTCACCACCCAATTGCAACGGTTCGTTGTGAGTTTGCAGTAGCAATTATCGCTCTTATGTAATTTTCTTTTAAAAAAAAAATTGAACCCAACAACCTAACCCGAAAATAAAGTGTTGGGTTAAGTTGAGTTGTAAAACAATTTCAGGTTGAGTTAGATTACCAATCCAACCAACTTGAACTTCCTCAACTGAATCAAAGTATAAACGTGATTTTAATTAAAAATATTATATCTTGATTAATCAATTATCTAATATACACAAATATAAATATATAATTTAAGTTGTTCTAAACCCAAGTTTCAAAATATATAAAAATACAGAACTATATTATAAATTAAAGTTTAGACTATATGAATTAAATCATTATTTTTGTAAAGATTTTAAGAACCAAAATTAATTTTGTAATCTATTATTTAAATTAGCAAATGCAAGGATAATTGAAACCTATTAATTTATTTATTTAGATTAATTAAAGATCAAGAAAACCCTATAATTTAAAAATCCTAAATGATGTCCCATTAATATGGAGAATTATTTCTTCAGCCGAAAGTTAGCGGAAATCAAACTTTGTGACCTTAGAATCTAATGTTTATAATTATTTATTCAAAATTGTCACATCAAATTGAATTTCATGTCATGGATTATTATTTTATTCTTCTCTATTTTGCATATAAATATTCTTACAAAGGAAATCATTTTAAAAATATTTTTGATACATCACGCCCGATCAACCCAAATCATAAAAATTGAGTTAGATTAAAAAAAAAAAAAAGGTTGGGTTTAATTTTTAAAAAATAAAAAAATTTGGGTTGATTCGGTATTTTTTTTTGTTAGGTCAACCCAACTAACCCGTAAATAGGATTACAATCCAACGTCTTTGGACTAGTTTCATAAATTTAGGTGAGTGCATCAAATGAAACTTAAAGTGCATTTAATGCATCTCTTTTGATGAGTTCAGCGTAACTTGAATAAAATATACAAGGTTTGTTGTAGCTCATTGACTCTCGTCCTTGTAATTGAACCTTAAGATATGGAAATTCCTTGGCCGTGGTTCATATCACTAACTTTTAATATTATTATGAAAATTAAAAATATTTAACATTTGTACCCAAGGTTCGTGGTACGTTGTGATTTGTGAATGTTTAATATTTAAATTTTATGAGATTTTAGTTATTAATATAACATATATACATAAATATAATTTTTTAAAATATTATTTAAAAAAAAAAATCGAAGGACCTAATTGAAATATATAGAGTTGGGTTGGGTTATCGATTTTGTTTGGGTTGGTCTCCAAAAGATTTTTCCGACCCAAACCAATGACCCTAAATTATCTTTATTTAAATAAGCTAGGGTTACTTTTTATTTTTTTATTTTTTTATTTTTAATTTCTTTGATTAAAATTTATTTTGAGACGCTTTAAAAAAAAACAATTAAAATGAAAAAATAAGTTTCTCATTTCTCCGTATGAAACGAAATGAGATGGAAAAAGAGTTGAATGGTTCCCAAAGCCGTTGAGAAAATTCCACATTTGAGATATGAACGTTTGTAGGCTCCGTTCCCGCCTTGTTCTTCTTCACTCTGTTCTGCATTCATCTTCTTCAAGGCCAGCCTTCTTCTCCCCTAACCTTTTACTCTCAGATTCTTAATCAATCTAAGTCAATTTCATGTTTTTTCCTTCTACTTGCATTTCGATTTCTGTTTCGATATTGAATCCAACACTCTTACAGACAATATATATGTATATGTATATGTATATCTAACCAATTGTCTTTTCTTCAGATTGTTAGCTGTTGTCTCGGATTATGGTGCAAGAAGTTCAAAAACTTGGGTCGATTATGGGTTTCGGCCAAATTTCCAAGGCAAGTGTTGGGTGGCTTAAAATTTGCGTCTTCGATTTTATACTTTTCTGTACTTGTTGGCTTGATTATGGGGTTGATTGGTGAATGGGGAGGTGTTTGTTATGAAGTTTGGAAGTTATATGTTGATCGCTTGTGGTGGCAATGTTTGATCATACACTAATTTGTTGTGCGCACCACCTGTTTGTTAAAAGTCCTGAACGAAGCTGCTGTTGGGCACTTGCAAAATTTTCATTTCTGGCTTCGGTAGTTTAGGCTTGGCCATTGGAATTTTGCCTGGTTATCCATGTTGATATGGATTTCTGCTGTTTCTCTTTATTTGTCTGGGACTTTATATCTTTTGCTCCGCAATGAATGTTGCTTGTGTTTACTTTCTCAGTGAGTGTGTAAAGTGGAATGGTTTACATAATGTCTATTTTCTGTATGCTGGCTGGCCATGATTTTGCATTTTGAGACGAGAAAATATATACATGTAATGAAAAATCAAGGTTTTATTGAGAAAAGACAAGCCCAATATGAAACAAGACCTCTTCCATCATCAATCAATATGTTGCTGAAGCAAAAGTCCCTGTAAAACTCACACAATAGCAAAAAGTGATAGCAAATATTGTGGCTACTTGTACTAAAAACAAGCATTAACAGTAAACTGGCAACTCCATTCAATATTGGAATGAGAAATGTTAGATTGATCGTATTTACTACTCTGAAACCATGTGATATGGGAAGTGAGAGCTTGACCTGAATTTAGTGGGGATGCCATTTAGAAAATTGGCTTTGGTTTGATGCTACAAATTTCAGAATCAGATACGAGTGTGTGCTGAAATTAAATACACATGTAAGATTATACACTTGTCAAGTACTGAATTTGAGAGGGCCAACTGGAACACTTGGATTGCAGGCATGTCATTCATTATCTGTAACAGCCCAAGCTCATTGTTAGCAGATATTGTCCTCTTTAGGCCATTTCGGGCTTCCCCTCAAAGTTTTTAAAACGTGTCTACTAGGGAGAGGTTTCCTCACCCTTAAAAATGCTTTGTTCTCCTCCCCAACCGATGTGGGATCTCACAATCTACTCTCCTTCAGGGTTTAGCCTCCTCGCTGACACATCGCCCAGTGTTTGGCTCTAATACCATTTGTAACGGCCCAAACCCACCGCTAGCAGATATTGTCCTCTTTGGACTTTCTTTCTCGAGCTTTCCCTCAAGGTTTTTAAAACGCGTCTGTTAGGGAGAGGTTTCCTCACCCTTATAAAGAATACTGTGTTCTCCTCTCCAATTGACGTGGGATCTCACATTATCACCATGTTTGGATGTCATGTGCAAAAACAACAGTAATGGAGGAAAGGAGAGTAAAGTTTTAGTATTTGTCAGAGAAGGATTATGCCTGTTTCTTAAGCATTAAATTGTTTGAACTTATATGATTTTACATTAACCTTTGTAATCTGCAGTTAAAGACTTGCGCTTCTGCTTATGAGCTGCTGTTATTTTCATATATTATGCAGCATCAAGATCATATTCACGTGATGAGCGCAAACATTATGATCTTTTTGGAAAAGTCCGGCCTGGTGATAAGGAATTCAGGAAAGCCTGGGAAAAACAGATGAAAGAAGAAGAATCTACTCTATGGACAGACAGCGACGATGAAAAAGACGATAAAGAAGCGAAAAAAAATCGCCTTGAAGACGAGATAAGAAAGGTAAGGCAGCAGGCAAAAGAACACTCAGACTTGATTGATGCTGATGATAGTGATGAATTATGGAGTGTTTTGTCAGGAAGCGACGAAGAAAAGACCTTGTGGACTGGTAGTGAAGACGACGACGACGACGATACTCCTACAGAGGCCTACCCGAATGAAAGTAGTGACAAATACATAGATAGACTATTTGAATTCGAGGAAACATCGAAATACCGAACGATTTCGGAGCTATTGAAATCTGAACAGAAACCAGAAGAGTTATCCCCTGGAAAACAAGCCAGGAAAGTAGCAGTGGAGAATGCATTGAAGAAGCTGAAGAAAGGACCGGATGGGCGATATACGAATGTGTGGGAGGTCATGAGTGATGTAGATATCTTAATAGGAGCATTCGAAAACATAGTGTCAGGGCCTGAATATGCAGAGCTGAGGCAGGGAGGGGAGAAGAAACTGAATATGCAATTTTTCAAGGACATACAAGCACGCATGAGAGATCCAAATTTCAAATTCTCACAAGAACTGAAGCTGAAACCAAAGAGCAAAATGGTTTCCCAGAAGAAGTGGCAGAAAGCTCAGTCTAGACGAAGGAAAGCACAGAAGCGATGAGTAAGCTTTGTTTTGCTGCTACCCTTTATGACTTCAGAAGTTATCTGCTTATTTATGGATTATAGGCTTAGTGTTCATATGTGTCTGTGATGGCTGCTTGCCTTGCATTCAGAACTAAAGCACACAACAACTGTTGAGGATTATTGGGAGCGAGTCCCACATTGGTTAATTTAGTGGAAGATTATGGGTTTATAAGTGAGGACTACTATCTCCATTGGTATGAGGCGTTTTGGGGAAGCTCAAAGCAAAGCCATGAGAGCTTATGCTCAAAGTGGACAACATCATACCATTGTGGAGACTCGTGATTCCTAACACAGCATAGTTTCATCTTTATGTTCATTTCATATACATAATGGGTGTTCTTTCAAAAATAGCTTTAATAACTTCAGCATTTTAAAAAATGCATTTATCGTTAATATATGAACCAAAGTTGTTTATTGACATCTCATTATCTCGTTTTTTTTTTTTTAAGTAAAATTTATAAACACATTTTGAAAATGATAATAAAAAATAAAACATGTTTTTTTTTTTTTTTAATGTTAAAATTTTAAATGCTTATTTACAAAAAAAAATAAATAAAATAAAATAAAATAAATAAATACGTAGTTAAAAAAATTGCATGAAAAAGTACCATTTTCTAAATATTTATCAAATAGTTTTTTTTTTTTTTTTAATTGGTTCTATTATGATTATTATTATTTTAAAAATTTTCATTATCAAACGCAAATGAAGGGGAGCAACTTCATGATCCGCCATATACATATATTAAAGTGATCATTCTTTAAAAATTTAGAATAAAATAAAAAATAAAAAATAAAAAACGTGGATCTCCAAGATTTATTTAAATAAATAAAATGTCACATTATCAAACCAATTTCCTAGCTTTTTTTTTTCTTCAATTATTGATATTTTTAGTGCATTGTTCGTGATTTGTTTTCTTATTTTAGAAAGATATAATATTACAAGATCCTAAGAATCTAATAAAAAATCTAAATGAGTTTTATTTTTTCTTTTTATAAAAAATGAGTTATATATATGAAATGTGTCGATAATATTTTTTGAAATTGTAGTATCATACTTTTTTTTTTTTTTTTTTTTAATTAGAGATGTTCACTTAACCGGCACGACTAAGGTATGAAGGGAACTCACCTCAAATGAGGTGGAGGAAGCGATAAGAGATTTTTTTTTATTAGCTAAACGAGACAGGGGACGAGATGACATTTTCCATCTTCGTCCCCGACCCCGACACCATCTCAATCTTCACAAAAATGAATGGAGAAAGATTTTTAGGAACTCCGTAGAATCTCTATCATTAATTCATAAATAAAATAAATAAATTTTTTAGTGAAAATAAGAAATAAAATTGGAGACCGAGAATAAGAAGATTTCATAAAACATTAAAATATACTTCTATGTTGAGTCAAACATTAACATGGTATCAGAGCACCGATCTTGGTGTTCTTAAATATCAAAATTTCCTTTATGGCGGAATCAGCCAAATCCAGCTTCAAAATTTCGGATGTTGATTTAACACATCCGTACTATATTCATCACTCTGATCAGCCAGGATATTCACTTGTTCCAATCAAATTAAATGGAGCAAATTACCAATCCTGGAGTAAATCAGTTATGCATGCTCTTATTGCCAAGAAGAAAATTGGCTTCATTGATGGCACAATTGAGGAACCGTCCCAAGATGCAAATTCAACCGAATTCGAACTCTGGAATCAGTGCAACAGTATGATAATATCTTGGTTAACTCATTCCGTTGAAGCAGATATCGCTAAAGGCATTATTCACGCCAAGACAGCTCATCAAGTGTGGGTTGATCTTCACGATCAATTCTCACAAAAGAATGCTCCAGCAATTTTTCAAATACAAAACTCGATAGCAACGATGTCACAAGGAACCATGGCACTGTCAACATATTTCACCAAGCTCAAAGCACTCTGGGATGAACTGGAAGCGTACCGCACACCATTTACCTGTAATCAACGTCAAATACATATTGATCAACGCGAAGAAGACAAGTTGATGCAATTGCTCATGGGGCTCAATCAGTCTTATAAAACGGTGAGATCTAACATATTGATGATGTCTCCATTACCTAATGTGAGGCAAGCCTATTCATTACTTGTACAAGAAGAGATGCAGCGTCAGGTAACTTCCGAACCTACTGAGAAAATCTCGATTGCATCAGCAGTGCAAAAGAAAACAATATATTCAAAATTCGCCAAGGACAAATTGTGTGAACACTGCAATAAAAGTGGTCATACAATCAATGAGTGTCGAATTCTTAAGTTTCACTGTAACTTTTGTGATAGAAGGGGCCATACAGAAGATCGGTGTCGACAGAAAAATAATTCTGGAAGGACAAGACAAGACAATCAACACAATAACCGTGGATATCGATCATCTGCAAATATGGCCGATGTTTCACAGTTGAATACAGAAGAACAGTCACCTAATTCCATTCCAAATTTTTCTTCTGAGCAATTACGACAGATAGCACAAGCCTTATCTGCAATCAATCATCACCCTTCTGGTAATTCCGACAATCACGTCAATGTTGCAGGTTTGCTTCCCATATCTACATTATCTATTAACTCTGCGAGTTCTAATTCATGGATTCTCGATAGTGGAGCTACGGATCATATAGTATCAAAATCTTCTGTTATGACTGAACCAAAGGCTGCCATCATGTCTACAATAAATTTGCCTAATGGAGAGACAGCACGTGTGTCACATACTGGCAATATTTCCCTTAGCCCTAACCTTCAATTAAACAACGTTTTATGTGTGCCTTCATTCAATTTAAACCTAATGTCGATCAGCAAACTTACCAATAACTTGAAATGTTATGTCACCTTCTATCCTGATTCTTGTGTTATGCAGGACTTGGCTACGGGGAAGATGATTGGCTCGGGTAAACAATTTGGAGGTCTCTATCATATTTCTTCATCTCCAATCAAATCTTCAGCTCATCAAGTATCTCAGTCATCTGATTTGTGGCATTTACGCCTAGGTCATCCTTCCTTTTCTCGTTTTAAATTTCTAGCTGATCAATTGCATCTTAATAATGCGAGTTATTCTCATAATTGTAGTATCTGCCCGTTAGCAAAACAAACTAGGTTGTCTTTCCCAAGAAGTTCAATAACAACCCATTCTGCTTTTGATCTGATACATTGTGATGTTTGGGGACCACATAAAATTCCTACCCATTCTGGTTTGCGTTTTTTTCTCACTATTGTTGATGATTTTACTCGATGTACTTGGGTTTTTTTAATGCAACATAAGTCAGAAGTACATCATTTGTTAATGAACTTTGTTAAATTCGTTCAAACTCAATTTCATACTACTATCAAGATAGTTCGATCAGACAATGGGACTGAGTTCCTATCTTTGCAACCATTCTTTACTTCTTGTGGTATTGAATTTCAGCGCACTTGTGTCTATACTCCACAACAAAATGGAGTCGTAGAACGCAAGCATCGCCATATCCTAAATGTAGCTAGGTCTCTTCTTTTTCAGTCACAGGTTCCACTTAATTTTTGGGGAGAGTGCATTTTAACGGCTGTTTATCTTATAAATAGAACGCCATCACCATTATTATCTAACAAGACACCCTTTGAAGCACTCTACAAACGACCACCTACATTTCATCATCTTAAAGTTTTTGGTTGTAAATGTTATGCAACTATAGTACATCCTAAGCAAAAATTTGAACCTAGGGCAACTCCTTGTGTTTTCGTAGGATATCCTTGTGGTCATAAAGGTTACAAGTTGTATGACATGCAATCTCACAAATTCTTTATCAGCCGTGATGTCAAATTTTGTGAAGATGATTTTCCTTTTTCATCAGCTTCACAAACTTCGACATTAGCTCCTTCGACTCCTGTTGTACCACTTCATGATCCATCCTACTCAAACATCCATCCTCCACCTTCTATTCCTTCACCTCCTACTCCGTCGTCTCCTCCACCTTCTCCAGATTCGCCCACTAATTCCAATCCTATCCCACCTGATACATCAGCTCCACTTCGACGTTCTACTCGTACTAAACAGCCTCCAGCTTGGCATAAGGATTATGAGATGTCTTCTGGAGCCAATCATTTAACCTCTAGCTCAAGTCCCGGCACTGGCACCAGGTATCCCCTTCATCATTACCTTTCATTCTCTCGTTTTTCTCCTACTCAACGTGCTTTTCTAGCTCTTATTACATCCCAGACAGAACCTAAAACCTATGACGAGGCAGTTGGCGACCCGTTATGGCAGCAGGCTATGAATGATGAAATTGCAGCTTTGGAACGTAATCATACATGGTCTCTCGTTCCTCTACCACTTGGTCATAAAGCTATTGGTTGTCGTTGGGTGTACAAAATTAAATACAACTCTGATGGTTCTGTTGAACGTTATAAAGCTCGACTAGTAGCAAAGGGATACACTCAGGTTGAAGGTATTGATTACACAGAAACATTTTCCCCTACAGCGAAACTTACTACACTTCGTTGCTTACTCACTGTTGCTGCTGCTCGAAAATGGTTCACCCATCAGTTGGATGTTCAAAATGCCTTTCTCCATGGTAATCTAGACGAGGAAGTTTATATGTCTTTACCACCAGGTCTTCGCCGACAGGGGGAGAATACAGTATGTCGGCTCCATAAATCTCTTTATGGATTAAAACAGGCTTCTCGCAATTGGTTCTCCATATTTTCTACAACTATACAAAATGCAGGCTACACTCAGTCCAAAGCAGATTACTCTTTGTTTACTAAGAGTAAAGGTACTTCTTTCACTGCAGTTCTAATCTATGTTGATGATATTCTGTTGACAGGCAATGATCTCGAAGAAATTCAATATCTCAAGACTAGTTTACTCCAGAAATTTCTTATCAAAGATTTAGGAAATTTGAAATATTTTCTAGGCATTGAATTTTCTCGATCTAGAAAAGGAATTTTTATGTCTCAAAGGAAGTATGCTCTAGACATACTTCAAGACACAGGTCTTACAGGAGCACGTCCAGACAAATTTCCTATGGAGCAAAATCTGAAACTTTCTTTAACTGAAGGAGAGAAGTTGAATGATCCAAGTAAATACAGACGGTTGATTGGCAGATTAATATATTTGACCGTCACTAGGCCTGACATAGCTTATTCAGTTCGTATGCTTAGCCAATTTATGCATGAACCAAGAAAACCACATTGGGAGGCAGCTCTTCGAGTTCTGAGGTACATCAAAGGCACTCCTGGTCAAGGACTTCTACTGCCATCTGAAAACAATTTAAGATTACAGGCATATTGCGATTCTGACTGGGGTGGTTGTCGAACTTCCAGACGATCTATTTCTGGGTTCTGCATTTTCCTCGGAAATTCAATTATTTCTTGGAAGTCTAAAAAGCAGACTAATGTGTCCAGATCATCAGCAGAAGCCGAGTATCGAGCTATGGCAAATACTTGTTTAGAGTTAACTTGGTTAAGATACATTCTTCAAGACTTGAATGTTCCACTGTCCGAACCAGCATTATTATATTGTGATAATCAAGCAGCATTACATATAGCAGCCAATCCAGTTTTTCATGAACGTACGAAACACATTGAAATAGATTGTCATATAGTTCGAGAAAAGTTACAAGCTGGAATCATCAAACCGTATTATGTATCGACCAAAATGCAATTGGCAGATGTTTTTACTAAAGCTTTGGGAAGACAACAATTTGACTTTTTGAAGGACAAGTTGGGTGTGATCGACATACACTCTCCAACTTGAGGGGGAGTATTAAGAGGATATTTTGCGGTGATAATTAGTTAGAATATATCTCACATATTTAGGGAGTTGTTAGTATAGATTTGATTAACCGTATTTACCAGATTTAGTTAGATATATATTTTTTCTATTTTTAGGTATTAGTTGATAGTTTGTATCCTATTTAAACGTGTTAAACATGAATGAAGATCATATTTTCGATCCCAATTCTATTTCTATTTCTCATTCTTAACACAAATCCAAGAAGGCTTCAACGTATTTATCTTATATGTTACAATATATTAAATTTAATATTTTAATACACGCAAAGAAAACATATTATATACATATATATATATATATATTTTGTTTCCACAAGTGTTTATGGAAAATATTTTTTATATTTTTATATGTCTCATTTAATAATTATTTAATTTCTTTATTTTTTATTTTAAAAATTCATGAAAAATAAAAAATTCTCAAATTAACGGATAAGATTATTCCCCACCATTAATGTTCAGCAAAGAGTTGATAAAAATTCTATCCAAATATATTTTCATTACAATTTTATCTTATAAATTAATTTATTACCATTAATAGAATAAAATATTAAAACTTCCTACAAAAATGGAAGAAAATAAACAAAAAAAAACAGCTTCAATTTCATTTTTTAATTCATTCAATTCAACACCTTACTTTAAACTCTTCCTTTCTTCCCAAAAATACTTTAATTAAACAAAAATTCTAGATTTATAAAATCTTAAAGATTCCAAAATCATATAAAAAAATTATCATAAATACGTTGTTATCATGTTATATAAACTCAAACAAGTTGAAATCAAAACAAAGCTAGCTTTATCTCAATCATGAATACGAAACTTCGTTGTATATTCTTCTTTGTTTTTGTATTTTTTAACCTAAGTCAAATCGACTCGACCGATCTGTCCTATGGTTTCGATTTCTCGAAGATTAAGTTCGATACTGGAGGATTGAGTAGAGATGCATTTGCAAAAGGATTTGTGTTTGGAACGGCAACTTCAGCTTACCAAGTAGAAGGAATGGCTAACAAAGAGGGTCGAGGACAAAGTATTTGGGATCCTTTCGTTAAAATACCAGGTTTCGTAACATGTTTTCTAACTATTTGTTTTTTCTAAGGTTATTTTCCCCCAATTTCTTTATAATTTTGAATTTAAATAGGAAATATTGCTGGCAATGCCACGGGAGACGTTGCAATAGATCAATATCACAAATATAAGGTTCGTAATCTTTGAAAATTTAAGATCTCCGTCTTTTATTTCTATCTACTAATATATTTTAAAACGAACATGTTTTTCAATTTTTGATATTTTTTTTATTGATATTATTCAGGAAGACGTTGATATTATGAAAAGAATGAACTTCGATGCATATCGGTTTTCGATCTCGTGGCCGAGGATATTCCCAAGTAATTACCCTAAAATTATTGATTGATTTAATTTTATTATTATTATTAAATTCACTTTTAGTTATATATATATATATATATATATATTCTTTTATTTTTGTATAGATGGAACTGGTGAAGTAAATTGGAAAGGTGTTGCTTATTACAACAGATTGATTAATTATATGATTGACCAAGGTAATTATTTTATTTTAAATTTGGAATAATAGGGTTTTTTTTTTTTAATTTTCTTATATAATTACTGTTATAATTTCATTTTTTTAATTATTATTTATTTTATGATTATGGCTATATTATTTTCATAATATACAATTATTTTGTAGGTATTACTCCATATGCAAATCTGTACCATTATGATCTTCCATTGGCACTTCAAGAGAGATATGGAGGTCTATTGGGGAAGCAAATTGTGTAAGTTTGATAAAAAAAAGAAAATAATTATTAAATTAAATTATACGACATACCTTGAACTTTTAAGTTTATTTCGATTATGCCATCGAATTTTAAAACGAGTTTTTTTAAACGAAAAGGTTAAATTACACCAAAATACCCTGAATTTTGATGTATGTTTCAATTATGGTCTTGAACAATGAAAAGTTTCATTTTCAAAGTTAAAATAAAATGAAAATAGGTGTAAAAATTGAAAGTGTACCGTCTTTTTCTTTTTTAGTCGAAGGGTATCTAAAATGAATCTCACTTTATACGAAATGTAGGAAGGATTTTGCAAATTTTGCCGAATTTTGCTTTGATCACTTTGGAGATAGAGTGAAGAATTGGATGACGTTCAACGAACCGAGAGTGATAGCGGCATTAGGGTTCGACAATGGCATAAACCCTCCTTGCAGGTGTTCTAAAGAGTATGGAAATTGCACGGAAGGAAACTCCGGCACTGAACCTTACATTGCAGCTCACCACATCATTCTCGCTCATGCTGCAGCTGTGAATACATATCGAACCAACTTCCAAGTAAATAACTTTTTAACTCAACATCACTTTGTTAGATTCTATGCCGTTTAAGTTCTTACGTCTCCAAACGTATTTTCTCGTACGATATATGAAATCGAAACCTTAGGATTCTATTACACATAAAATTCAATTTTAGAGTTAACAGATCAATTGACCAAGTATAAAATTACAAGTTTCATGACTCATAAGATTTGGGACATATTAATCCGTTTATACTCATTTCGACTCGAGCCATTTTCAGAAAGCACAAGGAGGCCGAATAGGGATTCTATTGGATTTTGTGCACTACGAGCCTCTAACGAGGGGAAAAAAGGACAATTATGCAGCACAAAGAGCAAGAGATTTCCACCTTGGCTGGTATTATTTGAGGAAATTAAGGTTTGGGGATGAGTTTGAAAGGTGATTTTTCAACAAGTTTTTGTTTTTTTGGATGTGGGTTTAGGTTTTTGCATCCAATTACATATGGGAAATATCCAAGAACAATGCAAGCAATAGTGAAAGAAAGGCTACCAAAGTTCAGTGAAGAAGAGGTTGGTTTGGTGAAAGGATCCATAGACTTTTTGGGTATCAACCATTACACCAGCTTCTATATGTTCAACCCAGATTCGCCTCATCCTCCTGCCCCTGGCTATCAGAATGATTGGCATGCTGGCTTTGCTTGTAATATCCTCTCTCTCTCTCTCTCTCAAAAACTAAGACTTTTGAAACATAAAAAACATCACTTCGAAGCATTTTCGAGTTCATTTGGGTCGAGTTGAAACATTTTTTTTATTTGAATTGTAACACCGTTTTAATCCCAATCCAACGTGATCATAAAGTTTTTGAGTTCGGTTGTTTGAGTTGTTTATTTAATTTTTTTAATAAAAATAAAATGTTAATTCGTAAAACATTTATTTATTTATTTATTTTGAAATATTTAGTCAAAATTACGTTCAATTTCACCATATATATATTTTTAAAATTACCTTTAATATAGTATCACAAAGAAAAATGTATTTTTTTAAAATTAATAATAAATCAAAGATAATTTAGAAGTGCATAAACCAACTCAATTGGTAAAGTTTTCGTTTATTTGAACTCGACCCAACTAAATAAGTTAATAACCGTACCATTTAGGTTAGGTTGAATTGGGTTGGATTGAATTTTTTAGGTCATTGAATTTTTTTTAACACTCCTAAGAGAAGCGTCGGTTTAAATTTTCGAACGTTCTACTTTATTAGTAAATTTTGCGTTCTTTCCCTACTAATTTCCTTCATTTTCTTTCACTCTCTACCTTTTGGTTTACACAAACAGATGAGAAGAATGGAGTACCAATTGGTCCACGGGTAACCCATTATTTTGAATGAATAGTTACTAATTTGCTTTGTTTAATTGCTCCTTTTTTATTAAGTGCTTAAAGTTTTGCTATACTATTATGATCAATTTTCAGTCCCATACTTTTTGGCTCTACCAAGTTCCATGGGGAATGTACAAAGTCTTGATGTACGTCAAAGAGCGCTATGGAAACCCTAATGTTATTGTTTCGGAGAACGGTAAGAATCGAGTACATATTCAATTATAAAAAATACGTCGGTTTGGGTTATACTCCTAGCGTATAAAAGTTTCGTAAAGTTTGTTTCAAAATGATTTTGGTAGGCTTTTGCATCTCCAAATGTACTTAATGTATTCTTTAGATCGGTTCATTTAAACAACACATAAGCATTACAACTTTTTCTATTCATAAATTTGATGGCGAAAATTTTTCGAGAAACTTTATAAAGTTTAAGAGTATATAATTGAAATCATTTGATTTACTTTTTGTGACAATTTTTTTGAAATCGACAGGTAGAGATACACCCGACATCCAACTCCCCGAAGCACTTTTCGATTTAGAGAGAATTGAGTACTTCAAGACGTACTTGCAAAATATGAAAAGAGCCATCGACAAAGGTGCCAATGTAACGGGTTACTTCGCTTGGTCATTGCTAGATAACTTTGAATGGCTATCAGGGTACACTTCCAGATTTGGCATTGTGTATGTTGACTACAAAAATGACCTCAAGAGGTACCCTAAGATGTCGGCTCATTGGTTCAAACAAATGCTTGAGAGGAAGAAATGAAACTAGAATTGGGGTTTTGGGCATTTTTTCTTTTTCAAGTTCAATTCACAGGCCGTTCAGCTATACTCATTTCTGCATTTCATGTAATAATAAGAATCATTTGATAACTTTGTCTAATCGAAAGCATCTTCAATACTGGAATCGTTTAGATCTTCACCCCTCAAAATCTTTTCTCGTGGTTTGCTTGGTTCAGATTGTAAGTTATTCTGTCTAGTTAATGTTTTGACCTAGGTTCCTCTTTTTTCGTAATATACTAATCTTAGCGGAAAAAGAGAATAATAATGTTGCTACAACTTAGCCCGAAAAGGTTGTGAAAGATCAAATAAAAGATATCATAGTTTAAATGGAATGCAACAAGGAGAAATGTTGCCCACAAATAATGCAAATCTTGAGGATTTTTTATATATGGTGTAGGAGAAACTTCCTCTAGTCGATGCAAAGAACACCAAAACATCTATATAATGATTTAGACGCAAACAATATAGGAAGGGATAATATCATCATATTGCCAATGACAAGCTCCTTTGGAGTCGAATGAAGCCAGATGAGATATGTAAAAATCAAATGTTCCCTAATCTAGACGGAAATTTGTGAGAGTTGCAAGAGAACAAGTGGTCAAACCTATGAACACTAATGCAAGTGAAGGCCATCGTAGCCCTAAGGGCACGAGATAGGCCCTAACTCATTAGGCTTTTCGTGACCCAAGGTCCAATTGGGGTTGGGCACCTAAGTTTATAAGCTCAATTATCGAGCAAAATGGTCAATCCCTTATTTGGTCTAGTTGATTAGTCTAAAAGACTCAAATGGTTCTAACTCGAAGCCTAAGGGTCTTGAGTACAACATCATTAGTAGAGTAAACTGAAAACCTTAGATCAAATCCATGTCAATAAAAAAGAGGCTCAAATACAATGAATGCTACCTAAATCATAATTCTAGCTATGATAATACAAACCTTATTTAACTTAGATGTTAGAGTGTGTTTGACAAGCAACAGACCGGTGGTAGAGTCTCTTTATTGTTTGTATCATACAAACGCTCTAAAATTAAATTTGTACATAAACTTTTTTATTTTACCATTTATATAGTTAAATTATCACAAAGAGATTTAATTATGTTAAGTAATTTACAATTTTAAATTTCTCACAATCAACCTGATCAAAACAAATTAAGTTTTCATCCAAATGGAAGAAAAACAACTAATTGCAACTAGTTTGAAATAATTCAAATATCTTTGGAGCTATGATTATGAATGAAAGCTCTAACTAGAAAACATCCTATACAAACAGAAAGATATATTAAACTATTTAATCTTTGAAAATTAAATTCATAAAATGTTTTGTTATTCACTTCCTATCAATATTTTAAAAAACTAACTATTTATTTTTTTCTTTCTAGAATTAGGCTAAAAATTCAAACTTTTCTATGTAAAAAAAAAAATTAAAAAAAAAACTAAGGTAAAAAAAATTGTGGGAGAAAACAAGCATAAATTTCAAAAATCAAAACTAAAAACGAAAAAGACAATTATCACTTCGAGCCTAAACCATTTATTTAAAATTTAGAATCCAAAATATAATAGAATTTCATGAACCCAATTCATCCAGAACAAAGTGGATAAACAAATATATCGAGGCTCCCTCGTAAGCACTAACTAAAGGCCGTAAGAAATGGCAAAAGAATTCTAGAGGTATCATCTATATGTACACAGAATTTCAGGTTTGATTAAACAACCTAGGAGTTAATTTAACTGTTCTCTCTAACGGATGAGAATGTCCTCTTCTTTCTTTCTTTCTTTCTTTTGGTGTGTATGGTCTAGATCACAGAAAAGGATCTCTAGAAGTTCAGTAGAACAGTGAGGCAAGGTTCTAGGCTAGATAAATATTATAACCCTTAATGTTTAGATTTGTAAAAGCCAAGTACTCTTCTAGATTTGTGTCAAACCCACCATTATCCACAAATTTTAACGTTCATCATAAAGCATAAGAAGCTAAATTGAAGGGGAAAAAAGAAAAAGAAAAAAAAACATTATAGACTAAAATATATAACTTGAGACCTCATGACGACTTAGAATCATCCAGCCTCTAATCTACAACTACAGGAGCAAACTGCAAAAGTAAATAGGCATATATGTGAGAGAGAGAGAGAGAGAGATTATAGCAAGGTAAACATTGACTGACCTCATCATCTTCATCGAAAGAAATTCCATCACTTGTAGCGTTGTTTTGGAATTTCCAGTCCAGGCTGTTCTCTAGCAGTTCCTTGAGTTTCCTTGTCTGTGGCGGAGGAATTTAGTGCATTAATTAAGCACTTTCCATAATTATTAAATCACCATGGGAGTTACAAAGTAGTAGATAGAGGTACAAAAACTCCAGCATAGAAATTCAAAGAGAATAATATAATTTCAAGGGATAATTAATTCTGCTTTTTATGCTTTTTGTCTTTCATTTTATATCCCCAGTGGGGAAGCTTGTACTTTTGAACATTAGTAGTTTTTCAAGAAACAGCTACCTCCCTCATAAATAGGATGCCTTCTTAAACCCTCAATTTTCCAACTCCTTTACAAAAACTTCTAAAACACTTTCTAGATACAATGATCTTTTCTCTTATTCCCCTACGGATAAATTCTTTGTTCAAAATAATCAACCAAAAAACCGTAAAGTTATGACTATCAAATGTATCTTCCTTGACTATGTATCAAATATAAAAGGGTGCAAATGTCAGCAATCCAAGGAAAACTAATGATGGACCGTCTTTGCCAGAAATCGATGAAACCTTTAACTATGTCAAAGATTGTACTGTATGATCCTTTCATCCAAAACTCTAGTATCATTGACCAGCACTCTTCAAGAGTCGAATAAAGATATTCATAGTCTATACTAGAAGGAAAAAGAACATGGTGTCCCCTAACACTCCTGACTGAAGATGAACATGTGTCCTTGAACAAACTCCTACGAAAACATTCGAACTTTGAGCAATTTCCTACCTCTAGAAGAAGGCCAAGCAGCACATTCTAAACACCAACTCAAATAAGATTTTCGTTTTGATAATCGAATAGACCAAACTCATTTGCACAGGATAATGAAGCAAATCCACACAAAGAACTTTTGAACCAACGAAAATGAGATTAAAAGGGGGGATCACCAGCTTGTTGGCCATGTCTTCAATAAAGAAAATACCCTTCTTGACCCAGGTACAAAAGCATCTATGGTTGACACAACTCATTAGATCCAGAACCAAAAGCTGAAAAACTGATGTACTAGATTGATGACTATAAGAAGAATCGGTTGAAGGCTAAGGAAGAAACGATATTGAATCCGTTCTCAGATGAAAATCAGATGAGGACTCTGAAGTAAGAATCCGGAAAAAAGCAGAGAACTTTTTTTTTTGGGGGGGTGGAGGGGGGGACAAATTCACGGTACTATGAGTGAAACAGTTCATCTCCCAAGGAGAAGATGGGGTTTGGTAGTAAAAGGAGACATGTCCCTGCAACCCAACAATTTCATACTAACGAGGAGGAATGTTTACTTACGAAATATCCATCTTTGATCCTTTGAGGAACGTGCCGCACCAGATTGACTTCATCCTTGGCACAATACTGCCTCACCTTCTCCATTATAAAATGAGCCCTCAAGAATCTAAAGCACTTGATAGAACATCGCTTAAATTGGATGATGCCAAGAAAGAAATAAGAAACTGGTGCTCAGGCAAGAAACGAGGATATGGTTGAGAAAACCATTTACAACTCCCTGGAGGAATCATAGAGCCAAAAGAAACCATGAACTTGCCTCATCCATGAGTAATAATTCATAGAGAGAAGACATAGCAGGCCAATGCACAAAAAGAAAACACAGGTGGTGGGGGAGAAAGTTTACTGCCTATAAGTTCTTAAAGATGGACATGGAAATTTTCATTTTCTTGGGAGGCTTTAAACGTACTAGAACATGAATAAATCTGAGGGCCTATACCAAATTCGTGTAGGCTTGAACACTTGAATTCACAATATAATACCACCGTATAAAAATTTGGAGTATGCCCATAAAATCTTTTGAGATTTTGTTAAATTTCAAACCTGCATCTTGGAAATGGTTAGAACAACCAGGTAAAAATTATATGAAATATGCTCGATGCACATACCCACAACAGAATAATTATATGAAAAAAGTTCGATGCACATACCCATGTCAGAAGATCCCCATCAACAACTGGAGCCTCCAGCACCAATGAGAAGAAATCCTGCATGATATTGATCATATTTTAGGTAATAGGCAAATGTAAATCTCAATAACATCACCCATTAAAAAAAATTAATTCAGCATTAACCTGCAATAAACAAGTCAGAGAATCAAAATGTAACATATATGGATCTCAAATAATTGAATACTCACTCACCATAGATAACTGGAGTGAGTGTAACATAAGGATAATTTCAAAATACATGAATGATAGGTGTGATAGAATATGGATATAATATTAAATAGATAGAATAAATTAGCTTGCACAAGAGATTACGTGTTTGAATCATTTTCTGACCAATTAACATTAGCGATCACTTGTTAAGCTTTGTGTTAATTTCCAAGCCCACAAATGAGGAGGAACGTTAAGAATATGCATAAGGAATTATAAATCCCGTCTATAAACTTTTAACTTTTGGGTAAGCAAGGGGTTTTAAAATGATCATGATACTACCTTACCTTACATAGATGATATAAGAAACTATCAGCAGAAAACCACGATTCATCTAAAATTGTTGATGATCGACCCTTGTCATTAGAATGATCTTTCTCTAATCCAAATTTCAATTGATGGTAGATGACCTTAATGAACTGCAATAATTCTTGAAAATGTCAGACATATAAACAGAACAGAACAAAGTTAATCGTAACAGAAGAAAGTGCAAGCAAGATTTCACCAGCATTTATGCTAAAACGTTCCATTTATTAGAAATTAATTAGGGTTATACACAACTTGCACACAGCAGAACATGCTTAGACATGGTTGACACTAAAATTCAAGCCTAGCCTATGTAGGCCAACCCTAAAAACTAAAGAACAAAAATATTACTAATGAAAAGAGAGATTCCGTAACAATTTCTAATCCGTATATAATAATATTCTTAAACTACTAGCCTAATTACACCTATGAATTTACTTGGATGGACAAGAAAATTGTATTCGCTTGCCTCCACCAAATCCGTTCATTCATTGCATTCTTTCTACTTCTCGTCCTTTTGTCACCAACCTAGTCACACACTGGTTATGTTTGCACAATGTTTTTGTTCATGTTATGGATTGATTCATGGCATTCTGTTCTAACCCTTATTTCATTCGTGTCTGTGGCTGTTCATGGTTGTTTGGGTCATTCGTTGATGATGACCATCAATTCCCTTGCTTGAGTCGTGCATTCAAGCTCTAGTTATTTTTCATAGGTAATTTTTTCTCGTATGTGGGTCTCAGTTCACTGATTTCTTTTAAGGTTTTTGGTGTGTGGTCTTCTACAAGGTTTAAGCAGCCACTTCAACCTTGGTTTTCAGCAATCACAAATGAAGAAACACGGGTTAGAAAGTATTAGGTTTGGAAGCTCCTCTTAACCTCTCGATTCCTCTCCTCAAGAAGAAGTTTATATGCAAATTATCCTTGGAATGAAGGATAAGGCTAATGGAAACTTGGTGTACATGTTGAGAAAGTTTTTATATGGAATAAATCAGTCCCGACCCGCATGGTTTGATAGATTCACTAAAACACAGAATAAAAGTGGTTATTATCAAGGTCAAGTCAATCATACCTTGTTCGTGAAATTCTCAAATGACAAAACTGCAATTTTGATTGTATACGTGGATGATATTATCATTGCACGGAATGACCTAGAAGAGATTCTCAACATTAAAAGGATGCCTATCAACTGAGTTTGAATTCAAAGACTAGGAAAGTTTGATATATTTTTTTGGCTATGGAAGTGGCACAATCCAAGAATGGTATTGTAATTTCTCTGAAACTATATTCTAGATTCGTTAAAGGATACCAGAAGTCTTGGGTGTAGATCTAGTGAAACATCTACGGATTTAAATTTAGCTCTACATCAAAGTGAAGAGGTTATTCCAATTGACAAGGGCGTGTATCAAAGGCTAATTTATCTTTCACATACCAGGCCAAACATTGCAAACTTTGTATAACATTGTTAGCCAGTATATGAACAATCCAAATGAATGGCATCTTGGCTAATTTATTCCAATTGACAAGGGCGTGTATCAAAGGCTAATTTATCTTTCACATACCAGGCCAAACATTGCAAACTTTGTATAACATTGTTAGCCAGTATATGAACAATCCAAATGAATGGCATCTTGGCTAATTTATTCCAATTGACAAGGGCGTGTATCAAAGGCTAATTTATCTTTCACATACCAGGCCAAACATTGCAAACTTTGTATAACATTGTTAGCCAGTATATGAACAATCCAAATGAATGGCATCTTGGCTAATTTATTCCAATTGACAAGGGCGTGTATCAAAGGCTAATTTATCTTTCACATACCAGGCCAAACATTGCAAACTTTGTATAACATTGTTAGCCAGTATATGAACAATCCAAATGAATGGCATCTTGGCTAATTTATTCCAATTGACAAGGGCGTGTATCAAAGGCTAATTTATCTTTCACATACCAGGCCAAACATTGCAAACTTTGTATAACATTGTTAGCCAGTATATGAACAATCCAAATGAATGTCATCTTGGGGCTGTAAACTAGGTCTTGAGATATTTGAAAGACACTAAGTCATGGACTATTATTGAAAAAAATCGTAAAAGACAGGTAGAACTGTACATTAATGCTAGTTGGGCCAGAGAATTAACTGATCGAAGATCTACAACTATCTAGCTCGCACTTCTAGGCAACGTTAGATGACATGAACAACGTTTTGGGGCTGTAAACTAGATCAGGAACACTAGATCGCACTTCTAGGCCATACCAACCAACAAGGCCAAGCAAGGAGGACAAGCCTCAATGAGATATGACTACAATCGCAAGAAAGAAAGGGGCGCAATAGTAGTAAGTTTCATCCAGAAGATGTAAAAGGAAAGAAAAGGAAAGAAAATGGGGAAGAAGATGTCACCGCATTTTGTTACCTTATAGTCTAATCTCCCAAACAAAGAATACAAGATGAATATGTTTTGCCCCCTAAATCTAGTCCAATCACCACAAAATGGCCGCATTATCTTTTCGTCAATCAAGTAAGCTCAGAGATCATTTAGAACCACTTTCCAAACACCAAAAACCAAATAGATGCCAACCTTAAATTTTATGGACCAAAGGAGTATTTTTTCTCTTTAAAAATTATGTCTCAATGTATCCATGTCCAATACTACTGCTTTAGAAACTAACAAGTGATTGTCGTGTCGGTGTCCATGGTTCTTGAATTACAAGACCTTCATAAGAAGTCGAGACTAATGAGCTAGATCCCTTTTATACATGCTGGAATTAGTTTCTTATAGTAATTCTGAAAATTCTTGAGGGTGGAGGATGCCTCTGGATAGACCAAAATCCCTCCCCCCTTCTATGCCAACCAAATTATTCAGAGCTATTTGGAAGACCAAAACCCCAAGAAAGATTGGTATTCTTGTCTGGATTATGCACAAAAGTGGTATCAATACATAGTAGATTATCTTGAAAAGAAGCCTTCCAAATTTTCTTTTAAAGCTTCCATGTGTGTTCTATGCTAGTTAGGTCATGAAGACTGTTGGAGTCTAAATTAGACGGTTGTGAATAGAAGTACCCAATAATAGGATATAAGAAAGCAATCTGAAAGGAACAATTAACACAAATAATGAAGGCTACCAAAAGTGGTGAGCGCATTTTCAGCTCTGATATTTGTTAAAGAACTGGTGAGTTCTCATTCAATGTGTAGGATTAGTAAGGCATGCCAACCTAAAGCATCTAGAAAGATGATTTACAATTTTCAGCAAAAGAAAGCCAAAAGTACATAAAATTCCTCATGCACCCTTCCTGGCATAATAAAAAATAAAAAAACAATTAATACCGCAAGTGATTGGTCCTCCATTATGGAATTCGAAAGTGTCAGTTTTTCCCATGTGTCAACGCAAGAAAAGAAGATAAACTTTTTTTATAAGCTGGGATAAGGCCTCATTAGATAATCAAGATAGCTCCTTTATTTGAAGAGTGACATCCCACAGTTTCTAAAAGTTGTGCATCTACCTCCACCGTGAACAGTGCAACATGACAGCAATACACAAGAAGGGAACAAAACAATAACATTCAAAATAATTAAAAGTCACCGAACACACCTTTGTAAATAGTTGACTCCTTGTGCAAAAAGGCTGCAACAAAATGTGAATTCTTAAAATGTGGATTGACAAAATACCACTCAGCTAGAACAAGAAAAGCAAACTATGCCCCTATTCTTTTTCATCCAAGTTCAGATAACCTCACAAACTAAGGGTACAATCTGGCATGCAGAGAGATATGTCGCAACAAAAAGAAATAACCTGGGCAGGAAAAAAATTGTAGCCTAACCATGTCCCAAAAATTTTGAACTCCCACGGAACAAAAAGATAGAACATAAAGCAAAGGATTTTCAGCAAAGTCAAGGGAGAAAATGAATAGGAATTCATGGATCGTCTGCAATATGGTCTTTTTTATAAATAAAAATAAATAAAATAAAAAAACAGAAATAGAAATAGAAATTTAGCCAATAAAATGGAAGAAATATCAGTCAAAAAATCAAGACATCCTTATGCCTAAAAAGTAACTCCATCTAGAAAAGAACCAGTAAAAGAGGAAATATGGAAAGAGAATTCACATTCCAACCCAATGCTAAGAGTCTAATATTTTTGCTTCCTATAGATATACCTCCTACGTTGTAAATTAGAAATGTCTTTTATAAACATCATGGATATTACATTCCTTTTGTAAATTCCAATCATCAATGAAATTGTCTCTTGTAAAAAAAAGAAAAACAGAGGATTTAGTAGAAAATAGAATTGCATTATTTGTTTTCACCATTTTTAAAAATGCATATGGTAGTAGTAGTAGAATGGTTGGTTGTAAATATGTTTCTTAGTTGTAATCATGTACACTAAGTACTAATTACAATCAATGAAACAAGCTTACATTACAAACAAATAAAAAATTGCTCCAAATATGAGGAATGGTAGAAGAAAGTTTCTCTTGAACAAAATAGTCTAAGAAAAGGTGGAACTCTTATACAAAAGTTCAATCAGAAAAAAAAAAGTTACCCAAAAGTTACACGTCATAGTTGGAATGGAATACTTACAGCTTCTGTACACTCAAAAAACAGGCTAACTAATGATTTCCACTGTAGGAATCCTTCAAGTGATTGTCCCATCTGCACAACGTTAGACGTTACAAAGATCTGCCAACAAAAGGAGAAAACTCTTGTCCACGGCAATACTAACCAAAAATACAACGAATGCAAACTGTAGCTCCCCAAGGAGTAAGTCCTCTGAACCTCCAAAATCCTTTTTCAGTAACTTTTCGAGTAGTAAAGTCTACAAAAGTCATAACAATCATAACCAAATTAAGAAACAATTCCCAAAAACAACTGTTGCAACAAAATGATTTTTCAGCAAGGTCATATGTTGAAGAATTCATACCAGTACTAATTACCTTATCAAGATTCAAATTAGTAAGTTCTTGCCCATGAACTCCTCTCTGTTTGATAACATGGGGAATTTCTGTGTAATAACATTTTCTCCTCTGAGACGAATCAACATGCATTGCAAACTTACTAGCCTTCAACTGATCATCCAGGACTTTCTCAATTGCAGACTTGGAAGTGCTTTGAGAAATTCCAGGTTCACAAGCCACGCTAATGTCACCTCCAATAGGTTCTGTACATTAAATACATTGTCTGGAAATATGAATATAATTATTATTATTTTTAACAAGAAACAAAATGAACTTTTCATATGCAGGTTACATCTGTAACTAAGCGTGACAAGACAATACGTGAGTTTCAAAAGCTACAAAATAAAGACCTCCCCCTCTCTATATATACATNTTTTTTTTGGGGGGGGGGGGGGGGTATGTATTTTTCTTTTTCAAAAAGTTACGATACTAAGAAAGAAAAAAAGCTAAATAATTAACAAACCATCTCTTCTCTTCACGACACATAAAAACCTTTTTTCTCTAATAAGAAACCAAGATTTCATTAAAAAAATATGAAAGAAAATACATGTCATGAGAGAAACAGCCCCTCAAAAAGAGTCACAACACTAACTAAGAGATAACACCAATCCACAAGAATATGACCTGCTGTATGGGTAACATTATCACACCCCGATCGGCTACAAACCAGGTGCAGAATCGAGATTTAAGTCCAATTTAGAGCTTTGTTGAGATCCTATAGGAGACAACCCTAAAAGGGTGGGATAAGCCCATAAGTTTAGCCCATTGGCCAAACTCAGCCTATAACCATACTTCGTGTTTTCTTCCTTGGAGTTCTTTTTCTACCAAGCTAAACCTTCTCTCATTTTCTATTTGTCAAAATGGCAAACGAACATGGTAGCTTGAATGTGGCTTACCTCCTTGAGCATTATAATACTTTTGATAAAAATAAATAATAAGATAAAATACAACTAATGTTTCAACATACGAATGTCAACACCTATACTAATCAGGACAGCAATAGGAAATGTTGAACTTTCTAATGAATTACAGTCTTCCTTCTCAAACTTTAACAGAAACATTACAGCTTTTTGGAGCTATGAACCCCACAATGAAACAAACAAACCAATCAAGATGCTAGAAAAAAAAAAAAGAGAAAAAAAAAAACAATATGTAGAACGGCGAGGGGAAAGGCTTAGCAAAATATAAAAAGGGAATGAGAAAAGACAGAGGAAGTAACTAAAGAAACAAATAGAAATGAATATTTGGGGTTATGATAATTTTTCAAATTCTTGCACAGCTAGTACTTCGATAAGGTGGTAAATTATGATACAATTATCGTGGCCAAAATCATGCATAAAATTGCCTAACTCAATCAAAACAAACTATGTAGAATTATCACGAGACTTATCATCAATAATAATACTTTTTACTCCAATCTTTGCCAAATAATCATAGCCAAGGCCACAAAAAGTAAAAGAAACTTTACACGCAAAAATGCAGCAAAAAGTAAACTGTACACGTACGAGACACTGAAATAGAAAAGGGTGCATGCCTAGTCGTTTAATTGTGGTACAGTTGATGTGGTTAGATATTCGCTTCCATTCTCCATATTGGCCCAAATTATACGGACCAAGTTGTCTGTCGAACTCTAGTTGTCTAACTGCTTCCCCAAATCGCTGCTCCTATTTGAGGGATAAAAATATCAATAGGTAAAATATCAATCAGAGGACTTTGTTCGGTCTGTTTTGAGGCAGAAAAATTGAAGGCCATTGTTGGTGAACATACACCTTGCTGGGCCTAGCTCCTAAAGTTTCTAACTTTTAACAAATCAAACTTGCTACATCACTTCATAAACTCTAAGATAAAACTCTTGCAAAAAGACTCAATTCCTTAATGAATTTTTATAGCTTCTAACTACTAAATACTAATGAATCTTGAATAAATAAATAAATAAATAAAATGCAAACCTCTTCTTCTGATACTTTAACAAGTCGCTCCTCCCTCTGATCCCACTTACGAACAATAACCTATTTCAACCAAAAATAGGAAGTTCCACCTCAAATGCACGCATGGGAAATTTCCAAGACTAAAAATTCGTAAATGAACCATCAACACATTTTAGCAATGCAGGGTTTCAAAAGCAAACAAATCATAAAGACTGAAACTGGAAGTGTGGTGGAAAATTTTAGGTNAAAAAAAAAAAAAAAAAAAAAAAAAAAAAAAAAAAAAAAAAAAAAAAAAAAAAAAAAAAAAAAAAGAGAGAGAGAAGCCATTTAAAGCCTAATACATTGTTCCTGTTCCACGCTAGTCATTGGCTTTCATTATTTAAAAAATAAAATAAAACTGGTACACTTTTTTCCTTTCCTTTTGCTATTCTTTTATCTTTTTTATAATTTGATCAACCAGAACGATACCCAGCGGGGTAGAAGCAAGCAATCCACTCAAATGTTAATAGGACTTGAACATCATTTACATGTGAACATCATTTACAAAAAAGCCAGTAATTGGTGAAAACTCTCTGCCAGTAATTGAAGTATATGAGAAGTCAAACCTCAGAGGAACCAGCATCTACAAAAAAGCCAGTAATTGGTGAAAACTCTCTGCCTTCTCTACACATAAATATTATAGAATAAATTTATACACAGTCAGGAAAACTATCTTTAGAACAAAGGATATAGATAAAATAGTTCTCATAAAAAAGTTATGGATAACTTCTTTGTTTTTTGAACAGGAAAACTGAAACTTTTAATTGATAGAGGATTTAATGCATGGACCTTAAATCAACCTATTCTCACAAACCTACCTTGTTTCGTTCTTTCGTGCATTTCAATTAAGCCTTTCTCAAATGATGGAAGATTTTGATACATGAATCCTAGTTATTATATATTCTCATAAATGTTATTCCTAGCTTTCTTGCATTTCAAATTAAGTTCTCCCCTTCCTTCTCTTCCCAAATTCATGTATAATTGAAGGCAATTGTTTCTCCAAACTCTCCATAATAGTTTATCTATCACACATTTGAAATTAATAATTGTTCCTTCTATTAGTTGATTGTGGACAATCCTAACTTCTCTTCACCAATGCATTCAAATCAATCTGAGCTCCTATTTGTCTAATCTTTGAATATATGTGCCACCATCTATTTTTGGTTATGTCAAATCTCTCAGGGTACTTGTATGTCTCTAAATTTACTAAACAAAATTTGTTACTTGGGCTAGATGAAATCACGTAATAAGGAAGATCTCCTCCCTCTAAGATTCTTCCAAAACATGCCTCCTTGACTAGCAAAGTTGAATCTTCGCCATTCCTTTACCTTGAGTGTCCACTTGGTAACCAAAACAAAATTCTTTTTGGTAGTTTGTGATTGACAAGATTCCTAAGAAACTCAGACTGTTGGAGGTGCTTCAGTATAGCAAGGGGCATTTGACTCTTTGTAATACAATTTGATACTGTATTCAATTATAGGTATTGTCACTTTTTCTTATGCCTTCTTTTTTTCTTTTCTTTTTTTAATAGAATAACTGTACTCTGACTTCATTCAAGGTCCACTCAGATAGGGCCGTGCCGAATTTTCTCAGTTTAACCTTATGCCAAAAGGAATTGGACTTCTGATGAAACTGCCACAACCGAGTGAAAAGAGCCTTGTTGCAGGCTCTCACATTTCCAATCCCTAGAACCCCAAAGTCCACATGCTTTGCAACCATCCCCCTCTTTATTAAGTGTGCATCTTTTCCCGTCTTCAACCCTCTTTCCAGAGGAAATACCTCCTACCCTACTTGAAAGTTTTACTCACCGACATTGGATCCTAAAAAGGGCTAAGAAATAGGTTGGAATCCAACTCAAGACAGACTGGATAAGGGTATGTCTACTGCCTTCCGAGAAGAACTTCCAGTTCACCAGGATCTTGAAAAGGGCCAAGAAATAATTGGAACCCACCCAATTAGTTTTCATTTTTTCCCTTAACCATCCTTTGACTGTATGTGAAAATATGAGCTTGGAAATGGCATTCTTTCTTTTCTTTTCTTTTTTTAATTAGAATTGTTATGAATTTTTTGAATTTGAACTCCCTTATTCTGATAATTTCAATCAATGGATTTTTTAAAATGTAAAGAAATGGGATGGTGCTGCAACAATTTGAAATGTAGGAACCAAACAGAAACTAAACTCAAAATAAAAGGGTAAAATGCAACACTTTGAAGCCTATCACCCAAATGGAAAATAAACTCAAATCTCAGGAGTAAAGTGTAATATTTTAAAATTCAAAGGGACTAAAAGAGTATTTCTTTTTCCAAAAATCTTTCATCGGAGCAAAATAGGATTGTTTCTTTCATGTTGGACCAATTGGATGGCCTTTCTATAAATTTTTTGATCTCTCACATGCTTTTAGTCCTTTCCTTTTCATTAAACATAATGGATTAATAAATGAAGAGTTAACTACAATACATAAACACAAGGGTCAATAATTGATGTCATATGTCATCTCCTTTTTACAATTAAATAGATGAGTCGTGTAAAGTTATTATGAACCAATTAACTAGATATATCTAGTTATAAGCCTGTCACAATTAACTACATATAAGTATCTATAGAGCTCGATTAACATCATAGCATATGATGTTGCAAAATAAACATAAGGTAAAGATGGACTTAGACAAGCAATTATCAATGTGATGCATCATCTTTACATAGGCAGTTGAAGGAAATATCGCACGCACGTAGGTTTTCTTGATAAAAATGAATGAATAAAAGAAGAAGAAGAAGGAGAAATATAGCATCTGATAGTTTGTACTGTTGAAAAGATATAGTATCTATGAACTGATTAATGATACAACAACGTATAAAGCATTAGGTTGCTAAGATGTCATATAAAGTTAGAATTAGACAAACAATTATCAAAGTGATGCAGAATGTAAGGCAAGGCTACACAGGTCATGGAGGACATGAGCAGTAAGAATAAAATGTATGATGCATGGTATGACATCTTTATAAGAACTGATCAAATGCGTCACATCATGTAAGTCATAGTCTGCAACAATACAATAGATATATCTACATAACCTGATTAATGATATCACACCTGCTCGATGAGCTGTAATAAAGAAAATGTGGTCCTGGAGGAATCATCTTTATACCTTTGAAAGAAGGCCCTACAGAGAACATCTTAAGAAGGCAAACAACTATTAGTCACTCTAAATAAATTAAATTAAGCTACTTTAGTGCAATAATTACTGCAAATTACTCAAACTAAGTGTGAAGCTATTCAAATCTCATTGAGATTCATTTTATAATAGAATTTAGCCTACCACTGAATGCTCAAAAGCAATGTCTAAAAACTTCACTCGTGGTGAGAATAAAGCAGCCAAAATAAACATGGAAACAAATTTTAGTCAGAATATAAATATTGGTGGCTAGAACTATGAAACCAGCTCCTAATGTGGCTTTCCTGCCAGCCAAATAACAAGTATGCAGTGGTTTCAGCCAATTTATTCTAACAATGCTGGGAAATGCAGTATGATATGCCGTGGGAACCACGCCCATAACAAAAATAAACATTGAAAACAATATTAATAAGTAATATAATAATTATCAGATGCTAAAAAAACCATGAATTGAGCTCTTGCAAAGAAGTCAAAAAGTGTATAGTGGTTTTTGCAAGTTTTCAACTAAAAATGATAGGAATACTGGAGTGACATAAACGGTGAGAAGAAACATTGCCCAAAACGTTGAATACAAGATTTAATCAAAAATTCCAAGAATTAGCTGCTATGGCTATGAAATCGACTCATGATTTGGCTTTTCTACTAGCCCAACAAAACACTTTTGGTGGTTTTGGCCATTTTCTTCTCACATTAATTGGAAGGGGAGGAGTAAGAGTAACGTGAAACAATATTTAATCGAAAATTCTGAAGTATTAGCAGTTAAAACTATGAAATCAGGCCGTAACATGACTTTTCAGCCAGCAATATGGAGGACTACTATCCACCACAAAAACAAAACACTGAAAACAATACGCGGCAAAAAATATTGACGTATTAGCGTCTAAAACTATGAAATAAGGTGGCTCTTCAGCCAACCGAACAAGAAGCGCGTACAGATTTTGACCAATTTCAGATAAAAATTACTGGAAATAGAGAAGTAACGTGTAACAGAGAATCAATTTTTCGTTCAAGTTCCACAGAACCTAACATTGCAGTCACAAATTTCAGCCAGTAGCAGCAATAGCAGTTTGTCCTTAGCTAGAATGATTAAACATCTATTCCTTCCCCAACAGTACCTCGAAACTTCTTCAGAGAAAGAAAAACAAACAAAAAAACAGAAGATGCCTTTATCTGACTGACCTGAGTATCAATTCCAATAAGCGTGTACTGAGGAACGTCGAGGAGGAGAATCGTCGCACCGTGCTTTACAAGCTGTAGGGCAGTTTCAGGATCCATCTCAGCTTCAAAAAAACACAGCAGACACGAAAATTGAAGTTCAAATTCCTCTAGTTTCTACTGAAATTTATCGCGGAACACTGATTTCTTCGCTTAAACGCTCTCCCCTGGAGGAGGAATAGAAGACATTCAGGGTTCTTCCTTGTTTTGAAGTCGAGAAGACTCTCGAAACTATTTATAATCTCTCATTTGACAAATAAATAAATAAAATATAAAAATTTGCTAACGGTCGCTTTTCTTTCTTCTTTTTTTTTTTTTTTTTTTTTTTTTTTTTTTTCTTTTCTTTTCTTCTGGCAATATTTATTTGCTAACGGTCTTTTTTTTAGTTAGTTTAATGTTTTTGTTTCTTAATTTCTCTTATATTGAGCTTTTTTTTTTAATTAAAAATTCTTTTTTTTTTTTTACAGAAAAAGTAAATTGTCTTAATAAAAAATATATATAATGTATGTGTTTAAATTTTAAGAAAAATGTGTTTTGCTGTGTGTAATGCATGTAATCTTTTTATTATTATTATTTTTTTTTTAATAATCTTGAGGAAATATTTTAATTTTCTAACAATTTAATATTTATAATAAAAATAATCTCATCAAAATCAAGCTTTATTTTTTTAACTAAGCCTTATCATTTATAAACACCCAAATCAACTTCTCCATCCAAAAATTATTTGTTTAAGATTATATTAATTGCAATTATTTTCTATTTAAATTAATTAAATCATGTTTTTTTTAAGTGTATGTTAAGCGGTGAGAATGAAAGTACATGGATCATGTATGGTAAAATGTGACGTTTATGAATACAAATGTTATATGTTACGTCATGTTACTAAACTAGTGTTTTGTACATGAGATCTCGTGCATATATATGTTCATGAAAATCACACAGTATTGAGAATGTTCACTCCTTTTACGTAAGATTTGGCCGCATCATAGATGAACAAATGGTACTCCTTTAATTGGATCAATTTAGGATTCGAGGACCTATTTTTGAATTGAAACCTGTAATTCCGTCCATGGAATCCAATTCACGAGTCAAAACCCTACTTTCAACTTCTTCAACTTCGTTTGATTTAAATTAGATATAATTGAGTTGACGAATGTGCTGTGTTTATATTTAGAGAGACACCATGAATGAATCAACGATAAATATCTTTATGGTGGCCAATTTTGGAGTCGAATCTCTATTTTCTATTTGCTTCGAGAAACGTAAAACTTGTTAGACGAACACGACTCTCCACAATGGTATGATATTGTCCACTTTGAACATAAGCTCTTATGGGATTTTTAGGTATTTTTCAAAACATTACTTTTCTTTCCATTTTCTGATTTAAAAAAAATAAAATAAGAATGAACATGGAATATAATATATCCTCCATTGTCTTTTTCAGATTTTCACAAATACTCCACCAATTTTATTATTTATTATTTATTTTTATGTTCACTAGAGCATAAAGCTGGAATAAATAAAAAATAAAATAAATAAATAAAGGTGGCACATAAAGTAAAGAAATATATATTTTTTGTTATTTCTTTTCAATTTATAAATTAATTATCAATGGAAGTTTTTATTTTTTTTATTTTATATATATATATATATATATATATATATATATATATATATATATATATATATATATATAAATATTATGAATGTTTTAATAAATTGTGGTGCTTTTATATAGCTAATATATATGGAAAATAAAAAGAAAATAAATTAAAAAAATAACTAACTTTCCATCTCTTAAACTAAAATCCTTCTATTTGCTAATCATTAAAAAAAAAAAAAAAAACATTTATTTATTTGTATTTTTTCCAGTATCTTCCAAAAGCTAACTATGAACTTTTAATTCCCCTTTATCAACACTAATAATATTATACTTTATATTTTATTTTCACATGTTATATACTAAATATTCTAATTACTGATTGCGTAATTTAATTTAATTTATTTAATTTGCACTTGTAGTAATATGAATTATTAAAAAACTACAAATTTTATTATTTTATTATAATTACTGTAAATTTATTAAAAAACGGTCAAATCATCGTCTTAAAAAAAATATTACAATTTCAAAAATCATTTTCATGTTAATTGTTAAATAATTTAGTCTTTGCAAGTTGGAAGGCAGTTGGACAAAATAAAAAAATAAAATAAAAAATATATAAAAATATAAAAGGGTCAAAGATAAATCAGACAGTCTATGACAAATTGAAGTAGCTAGCATTTTATATATAACCTAAACGTCGAGCTTTAGAAAAGTGTGTGATGCATGCCTGCCGCCTTCTCCTTCAGCCTTCCAGGGTTCATCAATCCGCCATCGATTCCCTCTGTACTTGCTCCTCCATGCTCGTCATTCTGACAATCTAAACGGACTTTCATTCTGTCCACATTTCCTCTTGAAAAGCTCCCAGAAATGCCCGCTGGAGTTCGTCTGTAAGTATTATACGTTCGTCCATCATTGCGGATTAATTGCTTTGTCAAATTTGCTCACAGACGATTGCGAGATTGTGCAATAAAGAGGAGGTGAAGCTAGTTTGTTCTTCTAGTGTGTTTCTGTTTTCTTTGATTTGCGGTTTTTGTTTTTACGATGGCCATGCCGGCAGCATTGTCGAGACCGAATCAGTTTCTTGTTCGGCAACCGAACTCTCAGTTTTCTGCCCGTCATCGGATTTATAGTCGGAATTTGCAGGTTCTTAAGAATCCTTCACGTTCACTGTCCTTTAGGACGGCGGCGGACCATGTATCACGCGTTTACTGCTGTCAGACAGAACGCGTAGTTTTGAATTCTGAATCGAAATCATCAATTAGACGTCCGCCGTACATTCCTAATCGTATTCCTGACTCTTCATATGTTCGCATATTTGATACCACTCTCCGCGATGGCGAGCAGTCTCCGGGTGCCTCTCTCACTGCTAAAGAGAAGGTTGATATTGCTCGTCAGCTCGCCAAGCTTGGCGTCGACATAATTGAGGCTGGATTCCCTGCTGCCTCGAAGGAAGACTTTGAGGCAGTCAAGATGATTGCCAAAGAGGTCGGAAATGCTGTCGATGAGGACGGGTACGTGCCTGTTATTTGTGGTCTCTCGAGGTGTAATGAGAAGGATATTCGAACTGCATGGGAGGCTGTGAAGTACTCTAAGAGACCGCGGATACATACCTTTATTGCAACGAGCGAAATTCATATGGAACATAAGCTGAGAAAGACGAGGGAGCAAGTGATTGAGATTGCTCGAAATATGGTGCAGTTTGCACGAAGTTTGGGTTGTGATGATGTTGAGTTCAGCCCTGAGGATGCTGGGAGGTTTGATCTCGATCCCAAGTTGCATGCATTCTTAAATTTTTTGTTTCATCGAATTGATCCAGAGAGTAAGTCGACTCTGCATGCTTCTTGGATTAAAAAACTCTCCATCATAATGGATATTTGGATTAAATAGTTAATAAGCTTAGATTTATCTTGGAAGTTGTAAAGTGTGAATTTGTGCAACTTGTTTCCGCCTTGTGTATGAGAATATAAAATTTTAAATTGTGTATACAAAGGTTGGTAGCAGTTTCCTATGCTTAACTTATGTAATTTTATCTACATAGCTAATAATTAGAAAATCTTTAGTTTTGATTAGCAAACTCATATACTCTATAGGTTTGACTTATTTACCTCCCGTTACACAAACTTAACCAGTGATCCCAATGTCTAAAGCGCTTCTTGAGAATTAGAGTATAGCATCCTGTTCGCTCTATCATAACATCAATTTGAAATGCATTGATTTAATGCATTTGTATGGTTTCCCTTTCCACCGATATTTAGAATTGTTTAGTGAGGGAAATTGTATTATTATTTGTGTGGATCGGACATATTGTTTATTGTACAGTCTCTGACCAATGTCTATCCCCATCCTTGTCTTGTTTGGAGCAGATCCTTCATAGGGCACCTTCACTATGGAGGTTTTCGATATCTTTGGCCATCAATCATTGTTTAACATCAATTGCTGGTCTTTTTAATTGATAAAACATTTTTCTTTTTTATGTTGTGGTTTATCAGATCTGACAGAGAGTTCCTTTATCAAATTCTGGGGGAAGTGATAAAGGCTGGGGCAACTACTCTCAACATACCAGATACTGTGGGTTATACAATGCCATTTNAAAAAAAAAAAAAAAAAAAAAAAAAAAAAAAAAAAAAAAAAAAAAAAAAAAAAAAAAAAAAACCACTTAAAAAATATAGGGTAAAAAAGGAAACAAGGTGTAAAGGTGGCGATGAATGTATGCTAATATCATATTTCATGGATAGATATGCTTGATAGTGATAGTTTGCATTGTAAATTATGAAGAAGGGATAAGATATACGTTTTTTTTTGGCTTGATCTTAGTCTAAATTGTTGAAGCCTTTCTGTAATCATTACCGAAAGCACACAAATTATGGATTACGAACTTCTTCAGCCTCTCCATGAATTAGCAAATTGCAAGACATAATGGATTTCTGTGTGAATTATCTAAATGCTGATTTGACCTCATCTTGAATCATAAGTAAATTATGTATGATTCTTCTCATCTCTTTGCAGGGGGCATGTGCAGGTGCAAGGCAAGTTGAGGTCACAATTAATGGAATTGGTGAGAGAGCTGGAAATGCTTCACTTGAGGAGGCAAGTTATTTTTTTTTCTATGTTTATTTCATTTATTCTACAATATACTATTATTTTATTTATTCTAATTCATACTTTCATTTTATGAAGAGTGAGGATGATTTGCAATGCAACTTATAGCATGATTGATCTAACCAATATGTTAGACTTATTTCATAAAGTTTGTTCATGCATTTATCTTCACTATTTTTTATTGGACTATGGACATTTATGGGTTACATTGTTGAGAATTAATTGTGATTGAGACTTTATAAGGGATGAGAGCAACATAAGTTTTAGAAAGAAATATATTTTGTTTCTTGCTATTCTCCTCTGTTTCTAATCTCTTTAGAACCAGAAAATTGAACTAAAATGTACCTATGAGGATAGAACTTTATGGCTACTTGAAGGGATTGAATGCCTTGATGGAAATAATGTTGATAAGTTTTGACTACTCCCTTGTTTTATAGTGGAGACTAAGAGACATGAACAATTTTCTTCAACTACATTAGGATCCAGATCATATATTTATACTCAATGGGTGTTTGAGAGGAAATGATCGGTTCACTTCTCTGAGTATTGTATAAGGGATATAAGTAGCAATGCAACAATTTAAATCTCTTTAACAGACGAGATTGGAAGACTGGAGAGCTTTAATGGACACCTCAAAGGGAGAACTAATGAATCTCTAAAGGCAGAAAAACACCCATCCCTATCTCAATGACTTCAAGCGCCTTAGAACTAAAGATGGTGGATGATTAATTACATTATCATTCATGTTAAAATTTCTTTCATCTTCCATAACTTGATGTAAATGATATAGGTCTAGAGAATTGGAAAAGTCTTTCAAGGAGAGGGCTCCATTAATGATATTTGGAAGATCTAAGGCAGTAACATCACCAAATCTAATAAACATGTTCCCCTTTTTTACTCTTGAATTCTATTGAAGTACGAAGAAAATCACGCAAATTCCCCTTTACTTCTACACAAGCCTCAATGCAATCTAACATATTAAGATGATAAGGTGAATGACCATGATGCCTTGTTGAGTGAAGACCCTAGAAAATTTTTATGCCTGTTTTAGTGACACTCAAGAGGATGACAAAAAGGAAGGTGGCAAACGCAGAAACAAGTAATCATCTAGCTTTAATGAGTAACCCATAGATACCAGATCCCTTGTTTCCGAATCGAACAACGATAACAGTTGCCCATTCTAGAAACGTTGAGATAATATACTTTCATCCGTCTTTCATCTACTGAAAAAGGGAAATATGGTAAAATCCTTGAAGAAATGGAAGATGTGCATTTGCCCAATTCCCACAAAAGCTAATAACTCAAAATGGTAGCTCAATTAGCAAAAAAAAAAAAAGACGGAGATTATGAAGAATTTGCTGCGCACTTGGGAAAATGAACAAGATAGCAAAGAGAACCAAGAAAATGAGGAAGATAGGAGTAAGCAGGGCCTTGAGGTTCTCCATGAAGATCGTCTCCAAAATTGTGAGAGGGCTGGAAGCTACTCTCAAAAAAGTTATGAAGAGACTAAGTTAAATTATTCAAGTAGAAGATTGGTGAAGTTCATCTAGAGTTTGAGGAGGATAGGTTGGGTGGCCCTTGATGTTGATGGTTCTTCGGGGGGGAGTAGTGGTTATATGGAAAGAGGATAGTATCTTTTTCTTTGATTCCCTTGTTGGTTTCTTCTTTGTTTCTATTTCTTTTACTTTTAACAACTTTTTCAATGGTTGGATTACAAGGGTCTTTTGTCCTCCCATGCCGGTTGGTAGAAATGATTTTTGACAAGAAATATTGACATAGCTGGGGTTTGCGATAAATGGTGTGGAGGTAATTTCAATGTTGCTAGATGGCTGTTTGAAAGTTTAGTGGAGGGAGGGTGACCAGAAGCATGAGGAAGTTCAAGGGGCTTATTGATGCCCTTGAGCTCATGGATATTTTGATGAAAAATGGTGAATTTACTTGGTTCAATGGTCGAGAAAGGCCTATTTCAACTAGAATAGAAAGATTCTTCATTACTAGTGATTGGAATGGGGCTTAGAAGGACATGATATCGGTAATGAGACTTTCTTGGCCAACTTTAGACCATTTCCCTCTACTAGCTTCAATTGGCAGGAACGAGCCTCTTTTAAAATTGAAAATATTTGGTTGGATCATCTTGATTTCTTCTCAAACCTTAAGAATTGGTGGGATTCTATGAGAGTTGAATGGCTGGCAGGTTTCTGTTTTATGGAAAAATTAAAGAATCTTAAAGCTCAAAATTTCACTTCTGGTTTAAAAAAGCACATCATCTAGCACAGAACAACTTGGAGTTTCTCTTGCTGAAAGTATCCTTTCCTGAACCCTTTAGGTTATTTTAGTTGTTTAACTTTGTTGTGCTNTTTTTTTTTTTTTTTTTTTTTTTTTTTTTTTTTTTTTTTTTTTTTTTTTTTTTTTTTGTGGATCTATCCAGTGACAAATAGTCTATCCGTCATTGTACAATACAAAATTTCTTATATACAAAAGAGGATAAATCTTAAATCCAGAGAAATTAGGGTGTTTATATATTTCATTTTACATGTTACTCCATGCACATTGCAGTATTGTTTGAGATCATCTGTTTGCATAGACTTCTTAATGGCATATATGAAAAGAGCTATTCTTTTTGTTGTTTTTGAAACCATCTTTTAATATCTTCAGGTGGTAATGGCCTTACAATGTCGTGGAGAGCATGTGCTTGGAGGTCTTCATACTGGAATTAACTCGAGACATATCTTTTTGACCAGCAAGATGGTAATTATTTTTCTTAGAAAAATGCTTCCTGAAAAATTTCCTTAAAGTTAATTTTTTATACTATTCTTTTCATTTTGTTTTTTCTTTTTTTCAAAATACAAAAACTTTCCTTGAAAGCTAGACAAGTTTATTCCTTAAAGGCCTCTCATTGACAAATTTATTCCTTAGGTAGAAGAGTACACTGGTTTGAACGTACAGCCACACAAGGCTATTGTCGGAGCTAATGCTTTTGCTCATGAAAGTGGCATCCACCAGGTTAGTCTTGTTGGATTTTTATATGCAAGGTTTTTATATTAATGTCCGACTATTTCTAATATGTTGTCATATTTATCTTTCAAAACCTATCGTGATGAGATAGCTACCCAATGTACTCTATTGTTGACTATGACCTGATTCTAGCACCAGTGTTCTTTTTTTCTTTGAACAAGAAATGGAATTTTTCATTAATGAAATGAAAAGAGACTTGGGTCAAAGAAACAGAGAGAGGGTAAAAAATAAGTAAATTAATGAGCAAAACAAAACAATCCAGTGGTCCATAAAGAAAATCAAAGAAAACCAGGCACAATGTTAGAAACAGCCATCCAAAACCGCTCTAAAAGCCAGAACTAAAAAGCGACGACAACAGAACTTCGAGGCAGCAGCAAGAACCAAAAGGCTAAGAACACTGAGAATCCAAACTCCAACAAGGAAAACAACTAGGAGGCGAACAAAGAGCCTGAAACCATGAGATAACCAAAGTAAAACTCTTCACCAGATACAGTAAACGCTCCTCCAGAACCTAGAAACAATAAGTGGAAGGCAAAAACCCAGAAGAAAACAAAAGCCTCAAGGAAGTAGCACCGGTGTTTATTGTTCTAAACACATTTATAGCAAACAATTATCTTTTCTTCCCATCACTTCCTCTTTCCATGTGAGTTAAGTGAAAAAAAAAATCTTTTTAGACAATCAAATTCAGAAGCAAAGGTACTAAAAGGATGGTAATGGAAGATGATTGTTTCCTACCAGGCAGTGATGATTGTACTGAATTCTCCTCAATATGGTGGAATTAGGAGTGTGAGAAACCTTCTCTTAAACCCTCCCAAGAGGAAAAAAGAAAACAGTGTCCCATGTGTCATAATTTCTATCCTTTTGTAAGAAAAGTTACCTGTTCCTTTGAAGCTGAGCCCTTTAGAAGATAGTCTGGCTACGCCTGTAGCTTTTTGCTTCAAAGGATGACCTTGAGCCATTTCCTTTACATCAGAAAGTGCAGTTAAATACAAGGTGTAGCTGGTTGTATCTTGTAGTTTTTTCTTTTCCTCCATTATTCTTGTGCTTGAGTCGTTGGGTATTTCGAGGCCGTGGAATGTATATTATTGTTTTTAAAAAGGACTGGTTGTTTGTCGTTAATTATTGGGGAGTTACTGTGATTGTTATACAGCTGTTAAGTTCTCTTATAAAAATGGAGAACTCTTTTGATCTATTTTGATGCATGGTTTTGCTTTAAAGTTCATTATGAAGATGTTGATTGACTCTTATTTCTATATTTTTAATTCTTCTTCTTCTTCTTCTTCTTATTATTATTTTATTTGTGAGTCATGCGGGTGGTTGTTTGTCCTGTTTTGTGAGGATCCAATTGTATCTTAAATATTGCTTCTTTTTTTTTTTTTATTTTTTTTTTATTTTTACGTAGGATGGAATGCTTAAGCACAAAGGTACTTATGAAATCATAGCCCCTGAAGACATTGGCTATGAACGATCCAATGATGCTGGTATTGTTCTAGGAAAACTTAGGTATGCCATGTTGATTTATGGAAAAGGACAATGTTGTCTTTTTCTTGATTAAATTTCCCTTCCTGCCTCCTTTGTCTTCCCTTTCCCATCTCTCCATGCATGTGTCAGCATGAATTATAAAAAGACACGAAATTCATAATAATGAGATCAGGGTGGGCTTTACATAAGAGATCGATTAAAAATATTATACGCTGTGAAGCAACTTTCATCCTTTTGTGAACAAAAAAGGGAAATTTTGGAAATATCCAAAGAAATCGGGCGTGTACCATAGCATACCGAGTGTACGTTGCCTCACAGGAGGCACACTCCTTAATCGTGGGCACCTTGCAATTATGCCTTTTAGGGTTTGGCATTTTCACTTTATACATGTAGTATACTCGTGCATTTCTTTCCTGTTCTCTCTAGGTTTCTTAGCGTATGTACTTTGTTTTGTAACTGATATGGTCTAGCATCTATGCTTTATTTAATAATTTAAACTTTAGAGTTTACATAAAAATTCTTTTCAGCATTTTCTCTCAGTAAGGTTTTCTCTGTGTGCCTAGTCTGCTTCAGTTTCATTTCAAGTGTCATGAAAAACTCGGACACTTTTCCAGAATAAAGTACTTGTGCTTTGTGGAGGCCAACGGTATTTACCTCACCTAAAAGGATTAGAATCCAGTATGCAAGAAAACATGATAACCTAAAAGGACTATTCATTCATGTCCAAAATCATACAAATCCTGCAACAGAGTAGTCTATCCCTGAGATTCTCTTGTGACAGACTATCCTCACCCTCTTTCTTAATGAATTGGTCTTTCAGCATCTAATGGAACTTCAACTGAGTTATCTTGTCCTCTTCTTTGCTGTCCTGAATATATTACTTTTCTTATCTTGTTGAAACCCTCAATATCCTCGCCCATTTTCTTTCATACTAAAATTAATCATCTAATAAAGTAACTTGTAATATTTAGTTTCTGGCAGATTTCTTGCACGTTCTGACTTGTTCCAAGGATGATATGTTCTTTTTCATTGAACTTAGCTTTTGCGTTTACAGACATACTGTTCAAGAGGGTCTGTAAGAGTTTGTACCCTTTTGCAGCACCTGACACCTCTTTGTTGAGATTCCTTTGGTCCACCTAGAGGATCTTAGTAACGTTGGACATTGTAGTAAGTTATTGCTTAAGAATAGAAGAGAGGAGATTGAAGAAGCTATTTTGTCAGAAAATGCATAATTTGTGAGGCATTTTTCTGTTCAAGGTTAGATTAAGTTTAAGAAGATTTGAATGGATATTGAAAAATTTGATCTTCTTTTTTCCGTAAATCATCCTATAGGTGGGTTCAGTGATGCCAGCGGTACCAAGGGAGCTAAAGTAGTTTTTCTGGCACAGAAGAAATGAGAAACATCTATTGCCATTCTTTTGTAGTGTTAGCCCACGATTATTTTTTTACAACATTACAGGATTGACTTTCTATGTTTATGCATTTCACTTTTTGTATATTGTTCAAAGTATACTACCCCAATAACATGGTTCATTGTGACTACTTTTACAGTGGACGACATGCCCTTAAAAGTCGACTTGTGGAGGTAAATTTGGATCTCCAAGCTCAATGTTTAGGTAACCTTTCCATATTATATCATCCTTTCTGACTTTAGGCAAATGTTGTTTTTTTGTCTTTTCAGCTTGGTTATGAACTTGACAATGAGAAACTCGATAACGTATTTTGGCGTTTCAAAGCAGTAGCTGAACAAAAGAAGGTGACTCAAAATTTTGTACCCCTCTTTTGCTAGCTATTCCCTACCTGCTTCCTGCGCAGGGTAGAGTAGCACATACCAATTGGGTTTCTACTTTGACCTGTTTCAAGAACATAAATAACTGCTGCATAAGGAAGTTTTTCATATTATTTCATTCCTTGATTCCTAATTGTCAAACTTTTTGTTCTAAATCTTTTGCTCTAATTTATTTTTGACTTTCCAGAGAGTTACAGATGCTGATATTCGAGCGTTGGTATCTGATGAAGTTTTTCAACCAATTGTCCTTTGGAAGCTGCTAGATTTGCAGGTTGTTTAAATTTTGTAATTGATCTTCAGATTCGGAAAGTTGTTTTGAACAATTTTGTGATACACATATAGCATTATTTAACAACACCTCAAATGCAGGTCACTTGTGGAACTCTTGGTCTTTCCACTGCTACAGTTAAACTCCTTGATGCTGATGGGGAAGAGCACATTGCTTGTGCTGTTGGAACGGGCCCTGTAGATTCAGCTTACAAGGCTGTGGATCTCATTGTTAAGGTTTGAGATAAAGTGAAACTTTACATCTAGAATACATCTTCAGGGTGATAGTGAAGTAAAATTAGGATATTTCAGATAATTGGTTTCAAGGGCACAACAAAACATGTGACCTGGATTTAGCAAATGAGTTTGTTTGCTAAATGCATGAAAATTCTAATCCAAAACATCACGTAAAGCCTATTTGCTGTCATCTGAATAGTTTCAGATGTGAGCCTATTGGTGGTGCCATGATATTTGGCGGATATAACATAAAAAGTCATCATGATCGATAGCCAGGCTTTCAAATCCTTTCCTGTATATCTATTATCTAGTTTTATGCTATTCCTGAATTACGGACTGTGGTGTTGCCTTTTTCACCACATTTTTTTTCATAAACTAAAAACAAAACTTTTTCTTTTTTTGCTTGCCATAAACTGTTTGCTGGTTAGGTGTATCGTTCTTGAGTGAATGTGACAGTGCAGATGTGTCATTTTCATGGATGCAGGAACCAGCAACACTTCTCGAGTATTCAATGACTGCTGTCACTGAAGGTATCGATGCAATTGCCACGACCCGTGTTCTAATAAGAGGGGAAAAAAGTTACACAGCTACTCATGCATCGACTGGAGAATCAGTTCAACGAACATTTAGGTAAAAATTAGGCACAAATCGCGATGCATGCATATTTTTAAGTATAAATATATATTTTAGTGCCTAATGCTTAAGTGTTTTTTTCATTTGTCTCTATTATTCTAAAAAAATTCAATTATACCATTCCCATTTTAATAAACCTAAGCTAACATGGTATGATGCTTAAAGCTGACTAATTTAGAAGAGAAATCAGCGTACTATAGAGTTGAAATTTTCTAATAATGTCTTCACATTTATAAGACGTTGGAAAAAATTCTGCGTTTCTTCTTTAGGTGATAATTCTTCATCTAACTTTTTTCTTAGTATCATGCTTTAGGCCAACAACATGAGTGTGTTGATTAACTAGTTAAGGCATATCTAATTATCATTAAACATATATAACCTATTTTAAAATATAGTCAGTGTTGTTATAGGCGAGCCCAGGTGCTCGCATATGGCAAGAGGTGGGGGTGAAGTCTTCGCCCTATGCAAGTCTCCAAGGCGAGTGCCTTGGTGCGTCATTTGTTGCTTTTTTGTACTATCGCCATGAAGTCAGGCGAGCGCCTATTAGCATGGGCGATGAAGAACCCTATTAACATGAAAAATGGAAGAGTTTGGAGAATAAATGTAATAGTTCAAAGATGAAGAACAAGAATGAACCCAGAAGCTTTAAGAATAAGAACAAAAAGAACAGAAGAATGAAGCATAACTAAAAGGAAGAGAACGAAAGGGTCGGACGAAAGATCGATAAGTAGAAAAGACAACAGAATAAAAAACTTAACCAGTAAAGGGAAAGAAAGGTCAGATTCATTAAAGCTGCATGTTGCATGCTGCCATGACAGATGACAATCTTTCTCTTCCATTAAATTTAATGCATAGCATTATTTTCTTCCGTGACTAACAGATGCCATTATTTGAAGCTTGCTTTGTTCAATTTTAGGTCAGGCTTGTAGAACCAGTTTTTTCTAATATAAATAAAAAATTATCTACTTTTTTCAAACTTTATTTAAAGGACTCACGAGGAATGAGTCCAAACTAGGGTAGCAACCTACTGAGATCTAAATGTTGTAGTACAGGTGAGGATTATCCTGCTAGATAAATCAAGGTGCGTGCAATCTAACTTAGATACTAACAAACTAAAAGAAAATGGATAAATGGAATGTGAACCAATCTATATCAAGAGAAGAGGTTCAAACTATGGTTGTATCTACTTTGGATCAAAACCCTACAAGTATTATCTGTTACCAATTGTTGTAGTCGAAGGTTTAGGTGGTTGTCCCGTGATATCAGTCAAAAATATATGCGAGATTAGTCAAAATGTATGCAAGCTGATTCAAATGCTTACTGATTACAATAAATAGGACTAACCCAATATCAAGTTAAGAGTAAACTCTGTGACTTCTGATATTCTTCTCTTCATGCTATTTAGCTACAATATATCTATTAACTGTACATCTAGTGATACGTTTTTATTGTTGCAGTGGTATCGGAGCAGGGATGGACATAGTTGTATCAAGTGTGAAGGCCTACATTGGTGCCCTAAACAAGATGCTTGGTTTCCATGGAGTTGACATCAAGGTAACTGAAAAGAAAACATTGTCTGCATAAGAAAATATTGATTTGAAGGAGGGATGATGGTGGAAATCTTGCACTCTCAAACCAAATCAGACAGGCTTGAAAGGTTCGATTATTCTGCTTTAAGGATTTTCAAGCGAATAAGTTTCAGCATCTAATGTCGTTTGTAATTTAACTGTTTTTGTGTTATTTGGACCATTTTTGAACTTTGGTAAATTTTGTTTTTGTTACAGTTAGCTTGTCTGTGGAGAAGTACCTGTTTTAGTGTTGTCGTTGATAGACACTGAACTTGCTTTATTAGTAAATAAATATTTAAAGGCTTTATTTATTAGTCATTGTAGGACAGAATTTTGGCATTATTATTAGAAGTAAATAAATTTTCTAATAACACTTTCTACATCAAAACTTTAGTTTTTACCTTAAATCTTGGAAAATTAAGGGATGTGCAATTTACTTAGAACTAAACGGAAAACCCCTAGAAGACGTAAAGTTAATTTACAATTAAATAAAATTCAACTCATTAAAAAAATACATACCAACAAAATCTAGTATTATTTTTTTTTTTTTTATGAACACAAATTATGTAACAACCATTTTCAAACTTCATGAACTAATTGAAAATGAAATTTGTTATTTTTTAAAACCTAGAAGGTCCAAGTAGAAATTAATTACCTTAAAGGAGTTTTCAAAATCTTGAAGTGTATTTTACCCTAAAATGATATGCAATTAAAAGAGGGTTAAATTATGTAAGTAAATGTAGGGGCTGATTGTGTAAACTACTTTCAAACATTAATCCCTTCATCCCCAAGCTTTTAGAGGGTGAACTTAAAACCAGGTTTTCAGTACAACTATTATTATACCTTCAATTTTTGGGGGCTAAGAAACGAAAATAAAGATGTTCAAACCCATCTTTCAATACACCTAGAAAGATATTCGGAACGAATCACCAATTCAATCGTATTTTTCAGCTTTGAGTTCGACTTGTGGGTTACGAATCTCATCTTGGCTTTGAATCAATCGAATTTCCAAACTACTTGATTTAGGATTGTGTCCTGCACTTATGTAATCATTCATTGTTCTGTGCAGAACCGCCTGCAAACCATGCACAATCCACATATTTGAATCGTTAGGTATGATAAAGAGGAGAATAGCACTATAACACAAATCGGTTTAGAGCGAAATACTATAGACTCATTTTTTCAAGTAGGTAAAATGCATACGCTTATCGATTTTGAATTTCCACTCCAATGGTGACACTAAAATTATACAATGCACGTGTATAATCACCGGTATTCCTACTTCTAGAGTAAATTCTGAAAAACAAATAATTCTGGAAACAAAACAAACAGAGGAGGAGAAAGACCTGCAAACTTGACACTGCAAGTTCTGCCGCCAAATCAAGGTGTTCAGGGTATTTCTGGAAACATAATGAAATTTTACTTAATGAAAGCGATACTGGGAACAAATGTCAACTGTTTTCAATAATTTTAGGTTAGGGGCTTTACATTGCTCCAACCAAGCAGAAGTGCAGTCGTAAGATCTCCAGTTCCCTACAAATGCATTTAGAAGATGTATTAATCTAACAGCATATGATTCAGGATGGGGCCAAACGGTTTCAGGCATTTCTGAGAACAGCTTCCTAGTACTTTATTACCATTTCTTGAGAGAGAGAGAGAGAGAGAGAGAGATTCTGCCTACAAAATAGCATAACTAACATAACCTGAACGGAAATGTAGAGAACTATAAGGTTATCTTAAGATAAACTTTACCTTATAAATTCTCCAGCTAATGATGAACATGCCCCACGAAGTCTATCACCACAATCTTTCCCTTATATCTAGTTTGTCTATTTTTAAACAACCATGACATGTCCCACTAAGGTTCCTAACAACACTCCACCCAATATATACACTTTCCCCAAAGTGGGGATTCAGCATGTTATAGTACTTGAATTACTACTCTCAAATATTGCCAACAGATTGGGGACTTGGAAAAATAGTGTAAAAAGCAAGATTCTTAAATGTTCATTTCAAGAGCTTGAATAGATACTCGGAACAAGAAGCACTAAATCTTAGAGGTTTCACTTTTCCTATACATTATGAAAAATGACTTGCCTGAACCCATTACTTACGGTAAACTTTTATTTTTCCATAAGTTGATAATCCACAGACGCACTAGCTCTCCATGCATTGTTTAAATAGAACAATAGTTTCTTTTTTACAGCAATTTCAGTTCGAAAAAGTTAGAGATAAACATTGCATATGAAATTAGATGAGAGATTTTCTTACTGTGAAATATGCAGGGATCATGGGAATCACGATCTTAAATTGTTCAGGAGCCTGGCCCTGGGACATCAGTGTTTAATTGCTGCAATTAAATCATGTGCACGCAAGCCAAACATAATAAAAATATAAATACCACAAAAGCTCCCAATATTGGTGTAGCGTACCCTAAGCTAAAAATGTGTCGTATATAAATGCAAGGAATCAAAGAATAAATAGATAAATCAGTTNAGAACATAATAACAATCATCACTTCTTATCTATAAATGGAACTCAATAAAACAAGGAGGCAAGCATGCCGGCAACCTTATAATCAACCGATTTGCATTGCAGAAAGTTGTAGTGTAAGAGACAATAAGGAGGATGAAGTGGAAGGAAGGGAATAAGGCCTGTATAGTTTACCTTCACTTCAGTAAGAACTTCCATCATACCAACTTTTCTTAGGGTCGATTATTGCATAATCAACAAAACCCTCCACAAGCATCCCTTGTGAGTGAAAAGTTAAAAATTTTCATGGGGTTTTTTTTTGTATTATTATTATATCCAATCATCATGAAAGACAAAGGAGCCATCTCTGAAGAATAACAATCATCCAATCCTCAACGGTGAATAAAGGTCTAAAAGAATAGAATGGGGTCGGTGCAGCTTGAAGAAGGAAGACTAACCCCACTGTGATGATGCATCTTGGGTGCCTCGAATGAAGTGTTGCAACTTCTTTTCTAAGCTCAAACTTCACAATTTCAGAAACGGCTGCTATCCTAAGAACACAACATTCTCTTTTGAGTTGATCGTTGAATTTTCAGTTCAGGACGTTGACAGGAGTTTCCGGAACTATCCACATGCCAATAATGTATCTCCGATGGATGGAAATGAAGTATTGTCCTTTCAAATATCAGTTATACTTGCTCAACTTCTAAAGTCGTGTAAACTCTCTATCTTAGTTGAGAAGAATTTGTAAAAAAGGAAATTTTATTACTACTGAGGGAAGTCAAATGCACTTTAGATTGTTGTTCAAAGAAGCAAAGGCAGCCATTTGAATGCTGTATAGCATCATAAGCACAAGTGACTTGGGAAAGTAGCGTACGATTGGTACATCAGTTTATTCAGGAACACTCAGGCAGTGATAATGATGAAGTGAGAATGTTTGATTAATCCACCACACCTGAATGGTGTGAAAGTTATCTTATTTATAATTAAATAAATTACAAGGATATGGAAATAGTAATAAATGGAAATAACAATAAATGGAAAGATAATTACGGTAAGAAGGCAAATATCTAGATATTTGCCTTATAATAAAATATCAAATATGATATATATAGTAAACTATAATTTATTACTAAATATCCTTAACATGAAGTCTATTTGCCATTCTAACCCGGCAATCAGAAGAATTTGCACAGAATAATGTTTATGGTAAATTAGTTTTATTGGGCTCTTACGAAAAAATCTTAAGGGCAATGAAACAATTTTTCTTAGAGCTTGGCAAGATTCAAAGAATGCACCAAATGACTCAGATCTCAATCCAAAAGAACTTAATTCAATATAAAGTGCAAAAATTCACCTCATTCTTCTGATGGCTGCCAATGAGAAGAAGTTTACCGTTCATATTTATGCTTGTAATCACAACCTGAGATGTTTATCAAGATCTTTTCATTAGATTGCGGAATTACTTACAACACAGGAAATAACATTTAAAATGATGTATGACATTTACAAAAAAGGTTGACAACAACAGAAAGGGTCGTGTTTATGTTTGTTGAAGGAATTAGAGTTAAATTTTCCCAAGTATAACACGGTTTGACAGCTAGGTATGCAATGCCAGGAGAAGTTCTAACCGCCTAAAGTAAATAGGACTACAGCGGTAATTCTTAAAAAGATAAGCACCTACTATCTGAAATTTTGTCTCAACACAATGCCCGGAAGAACCTGAAAAACAAAAGATGTTTTAAAGTACTTCCAAACTAAATCCGTAACTCACTCGGTGATTATATCTTATGAAGTTATTATCTTGTGCAGGACCCCAGCTACTTCGTTGCATGATCCAATCCATACTGCCAAACTATGATTATGATGCATCAATTATCCAACTGAGATAGGCATCAACGTGCCAATTACCATCTCCCTTTTCTCTAAATAAGTAAGGAACGTGAGATTTGCATTTAAGAGAATCACTCCTACAAGATTTCATTTACCTCCCCACTGTCTCTACTTCATGATACTTGACTACTAAAGCACCGCTTAAATAAGAAATAACTATGCACGTCAATATCTCAACAGGCTATTAGAGACATTCATAATTCTTACCCTTGCAGGTCCTGCGGCATGAAGAATGTTACAAGCTTCCCTGCCATCTCTTTCAGATTGGATCCTGAAAAAAGCAAGGCTTCTTAAAGACCACTATCTGAACAAGGAAAAAAGGGATGCTGTAGTACTAATTACTGCCCAGTCAGACAAATTGAGGTTCACTTAAATGACAAATTATGGAGTTTCAAAGAAAAACGGCTAATTGCTATACAAAATTACATGCAGAAATTCAAAATATTAAGATTGATAGGAAAAATCAGAAGAATTCAATAAAGGATGTCTAATAAAATTTTGATTAATGAAAAAGATTACGCATCCCAGTCTCCACTTCCAACCATACCAGTTTGCAGTGTAATTTTATGATTCAAAAGTAAACGTGATATCATACACTTTCAATATATATAGGTCAGTAAACAAAACATTAGCACAGTAAATTTATCATGACCATATACGAGTTAAATTACCTTAACCCAGTCAATTGTTCAGCTTCAAATTGATTAGGAGTCAACATTGAAGCTACCGGGACAACCTAGCCAGGAATCAGACTCTCAAGAACATGAAAAAGGAAATATAAAGGGCAGATGCTTAAATGACTGTAAACTTGCAACACGCATGGATACGGAATTTCAGTTTTAAATGGACTTCCAACACACGTGGATACGGAAAAGTTCAATAGGTGGGGCCAATCAAGGAACAACGTACATGAAAGGAAAAATCTAACTCATGTCAAGATTAAATGATTGAGCTATCAAGCACCACCTGGGGCCAGAATGAACTGGATTTCTCACCTTCTCGCGGTATACAGATACCAGTTCTTGAGGAACATATAGCTTCCCTTCATCACCCATCACTGGATCACATACTGGAAAAAGACACTTGTTTCACAAATTAATCCCAAAAAAATTTCCACATTATAAACCACAAAGTTTCTGTTTCTTGTCAAAATATATTTCATCCATACTAAAAAGTACATATCCACACAAGAGTTGCACATCATTTTCTCAATTCTCTCGAGAGCATTTACTCTTACTGTAATGGGGCATAAGTTATGGGATTCAAATATAATGAATAAATCAATGACTAAGATTGTCCCTTGCGAGCAAAAATGCGTTAGAAAATTATTATCCTTCCAGGGTTTTTTTCCTTCTTCTTCTGCAGACAACATTATCCTCGCAGACCACTAGTTCTAGGCTACCAAGAACTCNAAAAAAAAAAAAAAAAAAAAAAAAAAAAAAAAACATTTACCAAAACATATTATATGATTTTGGAGAATGATATGAAGCATAAAGAATATGAATTTAACTGACCATATATTAGCTTAGGGTTCGCTGAGCGAAGCTTATCAACAACTTTTAACACTGTGTTGAGAAAAGAAACAGAACCAATATAACCTGCAAAATCGATAAGTACATATTACAACAAAACGCACATTATCTGAACATAAAAGTAACCAATTCTACGGTATGTAAATTACTGCACGAACTTTGCATATAAAGCTGCCAATAGTTTTAGCATAATTCTACTTTCCAAGCAAACATATTTCTTCAGTTCTGCCTCGTTATAATATAGCAACATGCAATTCATTGGTAAAACCTTATATTGTAAAGTTGCCAAATTATAATGGACACCAAAAGCCATTTAATAAAAAACTAGAGTACCTGTTAACAGATGAGTATAGTACAACAATTCATTTTCTTCAAGGCCTTCAATTAAGTCCCATAATTGTTCTCCATTCAAAACTTGGCCCTTGAAAGTCGGATATCCTGTTTTATTTTCACAACGAACCATAATCCACTTTCACTAACACTACAAAATCTAACCACAACTTATGCATAATAGACATAAGGCATCGCACCGTATATTAGGCCTCATTGTTCTGAGACCATTTGAGTGAAGAAATAGAATCAGCTTGCCTGTGTGGTTTGAGAAGTGCACGGAATTTATTGGATCCACATCATAGCCCAATAATTGGAGAGGGAAAACAGCAGATTTGTTCCCAACGTATCCCTACGGCAGAGCACAAGAGAACAATCCATTGAAGTAAAACTAAGAGCACGGAAAACAAAGGCAATCAAGAACAATACTAAGACCTTGTATCAACAAACAATCCGCAGAAATACACGGCACATAAGTAACATTGAATTTTCCTCTCCTAAGAAAAATTTACAAGAAGACAAACATGCTAACTACAAAAGCCAGTCCTCTCCGAAACGCAAAACTTCTAACAAAAACATCCTAGTTTTACGACACAAATTCGCAAGAAAACTGAAGGAAACTTCTGCAGAAGCCGAATGGAGGCAATCAAAACAAGCTAAATTTCGAGTTTATATTGATTTCTTTCAAATCATTCGCAACCGTCGTAAACTATTGAACAAACCTGAACAGTGTGAGACTGAATACTGAGAACTCGACCAGTCGCCGACGGCAGAGCTAACGAGAGGATCGGCGGCGACATTTTCAGTTCTATGAATCAGAATGCGTCAAACAAGAGAATGCAAGTTCAGAGAAATATTTTCGCAAAATGGAAGAAACTGAAACTGGAAGTTAATACACAATAGCAACGGACGGAGGAAAAGGGAAATGGAAAATGATGACGGTGGCAACTGGCAAGAATTTATAGGATGTTAGAGGGATGAATGAAATTACGGAAATGCCACTGACCAATGCTCTGCCCGTCAAACTGGAGGTTAAATTGGTAAATCACTATGTGGGTTCCACATGTAGCATGTGCATTCCACGTATACCATGCAATTTTAATAATAATAACAATTTCATATATTTGGATAACTCTGAATATTTTACTAATTAGGAAAAATAAATTTTTACTTTTTTTTATATAGAAAATTCTAAGTTATCTGGTAAAATAAAAATGTTACAGTATTTTAATTTCATAATTTTACGTATGATATGAGAAAATTTTCCAATTAAAATTATTTTTTGGGATAAAAATGAATTTCTATATTCATGTGGAAAATAAATAAATAAAAATAGATAAAATAAAAAAGATGCATGATTTAAATTTATTTTTACCCTAAATTTTAAATACTCAATTAACTATTAAATTCAAACTTGGAAGAATTAAAATATAATTTTATAATCTATTAAATGCAAGAATATAACTTTTACAATAAAAAAAAATATTAAATTACAAGTTTGACCTTATTCAACAAATCTTTAAAATCTAAAAAGTGAAATTTGTATTTAATAAATTACTAACTTTTAATTTTAATTTTGTATTTAATAAATTATTAAATGTCAAATTTAATTTATTTACAAATTTTATTAAAAAAAATTAAGAAGCTCTTTGACTCAAATTTATAAATTTATTATTATATTAGCGTTGAATATATTTATTTTTTTTAATTTCAAGAATTAAAAAGAAACGGTTCAGTTCAAGAGAATGGGCCTGCCATCGACCCATTTGGAACGTGGGTTGGGCCTGTTCTCCCTAATAGCTGTTTTTAAGAAACATCCAGATGTAACACCGACATAGCTGTACTACTTTACCCTTAAACGACACGTGTCCAATAATGTCCCGGCTAGTCCGCCACGTGTCAATTAAAAAAATCCCCAATTCCCAGACGAACTCCATGAAACTTCGCCCTATAAATAATCTTCCAAACCCCGACGAGTTCCGACATCCACACACAATCAACCTAATAATCCATTTTCTTGTACTTCTTCTTCTTCTTCTTCTTCGTTATACTCCGTCGTGCTCCGGTGACTAATACGGGCGAATGGCTGTCGGAATCGGCGTTCCGATCTGCGTCGAATGTGGAACCCACCGCAATCCGTGCAGGTGCAAGGTGGTGGGGCCGACCCTGGGGTTCTTGGCGTTCGCGGTGGCGGCGGTTGTAGAGTGGCCAGTGGGAGCTCTGGTTTACTGCTTCCGCCACCACAAGGGCCGCCGTATCATGGCGCATCCGGTCACCGTCGTTTACCCGTCGGTGTCTAATGCGGTTCCTATTTGAGAGAATACGCAGCTAATGAAATTCCTGTCTATGGCCGCTTAAAAAAATAAAATATATAGAGGAATTCTGTTATCTATTCCAACTTTTATTTCAACTTTTATTTATGTGTATATGTATTTATATATATATATAAAAGAAATCATAGTAGTATTTTATACGTTGATAGTATTATTTGTTGGATGAAAGTGTTCACATTGGTTAATTTAGAGAATGGTCAATTTAGAGAATGATCGTGAGTTTATAATCAACGAATACACCCTCCACTTCATTCGAATGAGGCCTTTGGAAGGAGGCCTTTTGAGAAAGCAAAGTCATTAGATTTTGTGTTCAAAGTGGACAATATTATACCACAGTGGAGAGTCGTATTCGTCTAACATTATTAATTTATAGCAATTAATTTATTTTTTAAAAAATTACGTGAGTGAAAACAAAATATATAATAAAGACATATATTATTAATACCGTCTTTAATTATATTTTCTGATATATTTTCTGATACATTATACGCCGTGTTGATGTTTGTAAATGTTTACAATTGAATCACTCGTTATGCTACATCAATAAAATTGGTCATGTCATCTTTAATCTTATTATGAGTCTTAGTATGTGTCTTGTGTACATATGACTTTTTTTTAATTTTTTTTTAATATTTATTTGAATCATGTCATCTTAATTTTAATATGAGTAGTTTGGTGTACACATGTCTTTTTTTAATATTTATTTGAATCATATCATCATTAATTTTAATATGAGTTTTTAACAGGTGTACTTGTGACTTTTTTTAACATTTATTTTTTAATATTTATTTGAATCATGTCATCATTCATTTTAATATGAGTCTTTTAACACGTGTCGGGTGTACATATGACTTTTTTTAATATTTATTTTTTTAATATTTATTTGAATCATGTCATCATTAATTTTAATATGAGTCATAACATATGTCTTGTGTATATGACTTTTTTTAATATTTATTTGATGAGATGTCACATAGAAACATTTTGTAAGGAAGTAGATTTTTTAGACGTGTTTTAAAAAACTTGAGACAATGCTAGTGATGATCTTCGCCTGAGGTTGAGCCGTAAAATGAGTGGACACAAGATGGTGTGCTAGCAAAAATGCTTGACACCAAAAGAATGTGGATTGAGGGATCTCTCGTTGATGGGAGAAGGAAACGAGTGCCATTGAACTTCAAAGAGGGATGAATTGTGAGATCCTGTGAGTAAAATTCCTCGACCCAAATAATAATTACAATAATAATAATATATTATTTTTTTCTTCTAAATATATTTGTTTAATTTTATTATGTTTTCCATTAATTTAGTTGGTTTATATTCTTTCTCATAATATTTTAGAAACCGCAATCTTCTTCAAATTAAATCTATTGCATCATTAAGTAATTTTTAATATTATTTTATTCATTATATTATATATTCTTTCAATTTTAATTAAAAACCTAAAATATCAATAATTAAGTACTTTTTTTATATATAAAAAAGCCATTTATGAAATATTTAATAAATTATTAATCTCATAAAAAAAAAAAAAACTCCGACCTAAATAACCAATGATTCTATTTCTTCTTCGAGAACCTACATATATGATTTGAATTGTTTATGTGGAGAAAATTTATAGACCGAACAATGCGGAATTGACTTATAAAAAAACGCTTAATTTAAATATTTTTATAAATACAAAAATAAAAAGTAAGACACTAGGAAAGAATTAGATCCGTGTAAGTATAAAAGAATGGCACTTTCATTCCCTTTTAGAAAAGAAGAGGATGGAACCCATAGCTTTTCTTCCATATTTGAGTATATGATTCCTTTCTTCTTCCCCTCTATTTTTTCAAAACATATTTTTATAATAATTTAAAATTAAAAATATATATATTAAAATTAACTTGCCCATAATATAGAGTTAAAAGGAGGAATTAACATTGGTAATATATAATAAAAAGTTAATTTTTAACCTAAGCTTTTAATTTTATCAATTTAAAATTATGAGTTCAATAAATTTTTTGCCCATTTTATGTGAGTTAATTTAATTATAATATATATATATATATATATATTATAAGGCCGATTTGAATTTTTGTTGATTTTTTTAATTAGGCGGAAAATTTAGTGAAAAAGAAAAAAGTAAAAATTGCAATATTTGAAATTAAAAATTTATGATAAAAATTATTTGACATGATTTTCTTTTAAAGTTAAAATACAATTTTGTTTTGGAATTTATTTTAGTTTAATCTAATTTAATTTCTCGTATTTTCAATAACTTTTAAAATTAGATTATTTTTGCATTAATTTCATATTTAAATTAATTTTAAATTTTATTTAAATAAAATTAAAACGAGAGATCAAATTATTGACTTTTAAAAAAGACAGTTAATTGATGTGTTACCTATCGTGGACGGGTTGATTATTTTAAAAATATTAAAATTATAATTCGAAAATGGGAGAATATATGTTATGGTGAACACTTTACATAAAGGAGACAAAGGGATTCATTAGCTGGAAAGAGATTATCAACCCTTCATAACAACTCTATAAATTTCTTATATTTTTACTAAATGATTTATATATAAATCAATTTTAAATATATTAGAGAAGAAGCATGAATTTTGGCTCAAAATTACGCCTTTTTAATTAATACTTATTAATTTTGAGTTTTAATTCATATAAGAAAATAAATTAATTTCCCCAATAATTTCACAATTTAAGGTAAAATAAAATATTAGACAGAAGCAGCATTCCTACAAAATTCTTCATTTATTTTTGTTGGGTCTAGACGAGTTAAATGAACATCTCTATATTTAATAAAAATTCTAAATAATAAACTTGTTCTTAAATCTATTATAAAAAATATTTTAATACAACTACGTGAATTTCTTTGTCGAATCGATAACCAAACCGACCCTTAATTTTAATTTTAATTGTGGGTGGAAAATAAATTTTAAAATTAAAAAAAAAAGAGGAAAAAGAATAAATTGATACCAAACATAAAGGGAACATATTCAACACAATAAAGAGGAGTTATTGTACGAATTTGTTCCACTTTTGGTTTACTAAACTTTTTCTTACCTATCGAATAACCAAATGCATATCAAATTTGTTGTTTGGAAGGCTTTCTTAAATTTTATTTATTTATTTCCAAATATTAATTAAAAATTTAAATATCAATCAATCATACAGTCTAATAAATCTCTAAATTTTTAATTTTATTTTTAATAGATAGATGAAAAATTTAAAAAAAAAAGTTAATTAATTAATCGGCTCGTATAGAAACTTAAACATTTAATTTAAAGACCAGACTAAATCTGTAATTTGACCGAGAAATATTAAAACGTACATAATATTTAAAAAAAATGTAATAAGAAAAGGTGGAATGGTCCCTCACATTTACAACATCCACATGCAATTCACTATCTAAACTAATGACCATAGCAAACCCTTTTGAAAGAGTCTCTCTTAAGTCATACCCTTTCAAATATTCTTATTTTTCTTTTTATTTTTTTATTAGAGGCCGTTATGTTCACGTGAGCTTACCTGCTTAAATGCTTTAAGTAATTAGTTCCTCTATACTTAGCTATTCAGTGCTTACGGTGGACACGATAACTGGTACGCTAGAAGCGTGTCCTTCCCAATCCTCTTGTATTAGGGAAAAGGTCCTCTTAATGCTCTAACGCTCACATTAGATATAGACCAAATTGTCTCTGGTTATTTTTCTCGTCTATTAAAATTATTAAAAGTGAAAAGACCAAATTGTCCTTCACCTCCCCCATCTCATTCCCATGCACTTAACATAAGCAAATAACAGCCCAACACTCACTTTCTTATTAACTCTCTCTCTCTCTCTCTCTCTCTCCGATTTCAGAGCTTCTCCGACATGAAAATGGCGCCTTCCGCCGCCATTCCGCTGTCCCTTTCGTTTCTCTTCCTCTTCCTTCACCTCGCCGACTCCCAACCCTTCTCGCCCGTTGATCCGCAAGATCCCAATTCCGAAATAAAATGTGGATCATGCCCTTGTTCCAACCCATGTGTTAAACAATTCCCTCCTCCGCCGCCGCCACCGCCGCCGCCGAATTGCAAACCAGCGCTGCCGCCTCCACCACCGCCTCCCAGGTTTATTTATACAGCGCTGTCTCCACCACCACCTCCAAGGTTTATTTATACAACAGGTGTACCCGGTAACCTGTATCAGATTGATGCCAATAACCGTTGGTATTACTTCTCCGGCACAACCAGGAACCGGCCAGCCACGGCGGTGCTCGTGGTGGCGCTTGGCTGTGGAGCTTTGAATCTCATGGCGTTTGGTAAGTGGTAAAGNAAAAAAAAAAAAAAAAAAAAAAAAAACGAAATTAATGTATTAAATTCCGTCTTAATTAAAAGAATTATTCTCCCAACTATAAACAGTAATGTATTTATCTTTTTCTTAAATTTAATTTAATATTCTGTCAATATTTTTATAGTTAAATGTCGGTGTCCATACAAACATTAAAATTTACAAATTTATGAACATATAAACACTTGTAAAACAAAACTAAATTTAAAAACTTTATTAAAGTTATTTTAATAAGAATTGTTTTGGTTTTTTTAGTAATTATGTTCGTTCCCTCCAATTTTGTTTTATAAATTTCTTTAAAGGCTTAATATTTTTTTATTTTTTAAAATAATAATTTCAACAATTTTATTTTTGGCATTAATATTTAAGAAGTGCATTATTTTATTTGATTACTTAATTATTTTTGTATTTAGTGCTAATTTTCAACAAATATTTATAGAAATTAGATAATTAGGCAAATAATGGAGACTAATAAAGAGGATAATAGTAATTATGAAAGAAAAGGGTTTGTGAAGAGGAAGATTAGTGAGAGAATAGATAATTTAGAACAATTAGTGAGAATAAGTGTATATGTCACACTAAATTAGTAGAATTAATTTACATAAGGAATTAGGAAAATAAATTATATTGAAAATAAATTTTGATCGGAATATTAAAAAAAAAATGTCGATGTGTCAAATCTACTGATGCATACAATATTTTTTTACGGTGAAAAGATTATTTAATATATAAATAATGAGTAATGTTTTCTGTTGTGTACTAACCCAACTTTTCAAACTCCAATGGATCATAGACTTTTCGTGGTTTTTAAAAGTTTAAAAAGATATTTTAAAAGTGAATCAAGTGAAAAAATATATTTTTTTGAATTGCTCGAGATACCATTTTTTTTTAAAACAATGGAAGAAAAAAGATGTAAAACAAAATATTTTAAATTTTATTAAGAAACCAAAGAATGAATGTATATAGGCTAGAAATTTAATTGCAAAAATAATAAAGGACGATAGGCAAGAAATTCGATGACATTGCAACGCATTATTAGGTGACAATAATAGTACTTTCAAATGTCGTTTAATCTCTTCGTTGATCAATGTTGACGTCACTGTTGACGTCTCGTGACGTCGTTGGACAAGACAACTCCTGTATGAGTATAATCGAGTGTGCTCAATGCTACAATAAACTTCCGATTCAAATCAATTATAGCTAAATGTAATCAAAAGAAAAAAATTTACGCTCAATTTTTATCTACCGTTACTAAATTAAAGGATTTTGATTTACTAAAAATGAAACAACAAACCCTAATAACTTTTATAAGCTGTCACAATCTAATTAAATAATACGAGTGACCCTTCTTGCACTCAGCCCAGCTTTTAGTTTTGCTTCCTTTTCAAAAAAAAAAAAAAAAAAAAAAAAAAAAAAAAAAAAAAAAAAAAAAAAA